>NC_051161.1:116185363-116404153 GCF_013339745.2 Dermacentor silvarum
CTGGACGAGCACGACGAACGTGGTTGTGTGACGACGAGTGGCACGTTTTTCGAGTTTCAAAGTTCTTGTGTATTGCGGAACTTCTGAACGGTCGTTACTAAGCGTCGAGCTTTTATATAACCCAAATATCGATAGTGACGGGCCTGGAGGCGCTGCCACTGCACTAACCGCGATCTAAATAGGTGTGTCAGCCTGAACACTGTCGGCACGTAACATACGCATGACGTGTAGTTATTGTATGTCAGCCTTGAACTAGCTTAAGGTATCGCACAGGTGACAGCAATCAGAGGTGTCCCGTTTGTCATGCAATGGGCCGCACCAGCGTACATCCCATCCCAGGTAACTAGCGAAGCTCCGAGGAAACCCATTTTGCTACAACTGTAACGGAAATACTCTCAGGTGGGAGTATAATGCTTGTCCTCTACGCGCCTCCCGTTGGGAGTTTATTATGCTCCGAATGATCGGAGTATAATTTTTACTCCGTGCGGGAGGAATTTTTGCGTGGTGCCTTCGCAGTTTTTTTTTCTGTCATTTTTGTTTTTTGCTTCGAGCTGGACGGAGTTTTTTCGAGGTGCACCGGGAGTATAAAACACGTCATTTGCGTGGAGAATTTTTATGTAGAACTTCGGGTCAAATTCCTAATATCGCACAAGACTAAGACAAATTCTGCGAAACAAGTGAACGAGACCAGACAGACCAAGCCAGACAGACCAAGAGCTGTGAAAGACATCCGACGGACACTCGACAAGCAAAGCAACCCTGCCAGTATATATAGCCACGATGATGTGGGCCTCGAAATGGCCTAGATAGAGCACTGTAGTGTTTTCAGATTACGACTCACAGGCTCGCACATATGAGATCGGCCTCTCTGAAAATAGCATGAAACCTAAATCCACACGGAACTGTTAACTTAGAATATTGAAAAAACACGTTCATGGCATAATATTTCAAATTAGAATGCCATTTCGTGAGCGCTGAGGAGACTTCGCACACTGCCGGCGTCCGCGGCCAAAAAGTGCGTTAGTTACAGTACGCAAAAAAATGTACGTGCGTGTGCTTCAGACAAAATTAGCTTCGTTGCAAAGAATTGTGGCGGGACATCAATTTATTAAATGTGAGCATGACCCGTAGCAGCCTACGTAACACCGAAAATTCCGTAGTCATACATTTTTTTGACCGCACTATTTGCTCCGCGTCCAAGCAATGTCTCTCGGCTGTGAAACGGAGCCCATATCGCTGATCTGGCAAACGAATGCTCACGCTCGGAGCCAGCAGGTATGCTCCTAAATCAGTATGTTGGATGGAGCATGATGTTAATGCAATACCCGAAGCAACGACGTGATCAAAACAGAACTGCGCGATAACAATTCAATTCACATTGATCCAGTAACAAGCTTTATTCACAGTACATACTTACGTCTACCGTATTTCTTGGGCGAGGATATCCGTACACAGATTCATAAAAGAGTTGCTTGCACCACGGTCTAACTTAGTGGCAGCACAGCACCGTGACGAAGTCAGAATATGGCATTCATGTGCTGCTATCACGGACGTTGTGATAGCAGTGGCTGCTGTTGCCATTGCTACGAGGCACTTTACACCAGACATTGTCAGAATATACTCAGAAGGACATAAAAGTGGTATTGAACACACTGAGGAACACAAGTCAAGGTCCCGCAACACGGAAGCACAGCCAGAAACCCGAGCCGAAATCACGAGTCAACCGGCCAGCTTCGTGGTCACAACTAAGCCTTTTTTCCGCACTTGAAATCGTTGCTCTTGCATTCATCGTTGTCAGCAGAGTGATCACAAGCTAACGCACATGAGGATGAGATACAGTGAGCTTCAGGCACGCCTATAACACTTTATGGAAGGAAGTAAAGGAAAGAAAATCTGCGAAACGCTGGCACGGAATGACACTTCACAGATGTAAACAAACCGTCAGCCATGAGCACCGCCGACTCCGCCGAACGTGGCCGGTCGCTGGCGCGGCGCAGAGCCTTATGGGAGCACCACGTGACCAACCTGTTCCGGCGGGGAGTTTTTTAAAACTCCCTGTGCGGAGTTCCCGGGGAGAACAAAATGTTGAAGCGGAATAAAATCACGTCATGTCCACCCTTATTCTCCCACAGGTTGTGATGCGGAGTGAAACGAGGGAATGCCGTTGTATTCCCCCCCATACATAGGAATAAATATTCAAGGATGGGACAATATAGGGCACATCACCTTGTTAAAATTCCCATGTGGGGGTATTTCGTTTACAGTGTAGCTTTCCTGCTCCTAAAATTTTCGCGGTACGGTTTCAAAGATTGTCGATCTGGCACCTGGGCATCAAGCGTTACAAAATAACCAACTGGACAATAACTCGACCGGAAATCACTGAGCATACATGCAACGAAACTGATGGCGTCTAGGTCTTTTCTGGTTATGCTGGCAATCCTAAGCGGATGCTTGACAGCAACCACAGCGGTGGAGTCGCCCGGCTGAAGATGGACTTCACCTTCGCTTCCGAAACTTACTTTTGCAGCAGAGTTGTACACGCTACAGAAAAAGAATAACCGATTACAATTACAATTACGCAACTAAAATGTAATTGATTACAGTCGCCAATTACTGCCCCATGAAAGTAATTGAGGAAATGCTCGAAAATAATCGATTAATTCTACGTTACTTTGCCCCGAACCTTTTAATATCACTGCACAGATACCATGAACAGAACGAGCTGGTCCGACACATTTAGTGCGCCCTCTGCAGCCCTTCGTACATTGCTTATCATTACTCGCAATTGCTTTTCAAAAATTTCATCGGTCATCTTCCCACGTTTTTGTCAGGAAGACATCAGCAGCGACCCTGTGTGCGCTAGGGAGTAAGGTGGTGTTGTAACGTACGGACATCTTGCGCACAGGATTGTCGTTACTCGACATCCGTGTCCTCTGTGAAGCGCAGCGCTTCATTGTTGCTCGGACTTGAAGAAGGAGCTCCCGTTTGGACCAATGAAAACCTGTAAAAAATCGTCCGGAGCTGATACCCTGGCATTAACGCTATAAGTCGCAGTCGCTATTGGGATATACCAGCACCGGTTCAATTCGTTGGCCGACATCTGGTGGAGCGTTAACATGAAGAAACGAATACTAAGATCCCGGGTTTACCGGTGTCAACATGCGCATCCATGAAGCTGCTTCGTGGTGCGATCTCGGGCATCCTATACTGTAGTTACCGCGAAATTCAGGTTTCCAAAATTCCGTACCTTGTTACAGCCTGTCTCGCCAATAAAATAAGAAAGTTACAGGTAATTATTTACTCGAAAGAAGAATTGAATTACCGTGAGCGTGGCCGGCAACAAAACGTAATCGCTAAATTAGAGAATTACCATAAAATTTAATAGACTACAAGTAATTAAACGCTGGCAGATCCCACGCCCTGTGGGAATCGATGTTATGCGAAGCAATGTGCGGGGCGCCTACCACGTTAACGAAACGACCATGAGAGCGCCAAGACGTAGGCGTCTGTTTCTTAACTTACACGACACGTATGCCATGACATTCGTGTCATGAGTCCTCAGCAGTCCCTTTAGGCTACGCCTAAGAGACCTTAAGGCGAATGCCCTAGTCATGCTCATGACTATGACTTCGACCATCAACCTTTAGCGTTTTCCTTTACTTAGTACCCAATCCGAAATCATTCCATTAGTTTTTGAGTGTAAATCTTTTTTTTTCGCTTAGTCATTGCCATTTTTGCTGAGTCATGCTCATGACTATGACTTCTACCAACACCCTTTAGTGTTTCCTTTCCTTAGTACTCACGTTCAAACCCATTTCAGTTGTTTTTGAGTATTAATATTTTTTCGCTGGGTCATTGTCATTTTAGGCGGCAGTTTCATGATCTACATGACACGCATGTCATGACATGACCTCTCATTTACGTTTGTCATACACTCTTGTAATACTATGCCAATTTTGGTAAATACCAAGTTAACCAAACTATCATGAGAGTACAAAGACGTAGGTGGCTAGATAGATACTGTCAAAGTGGCAAATGTTCGCCAACAAATGCTTCATATTTAACACGTGTGATTCGTAATGTACAAGTCTGTTTTGCAGTCGAATACAGTGCAGCGGTAGCTCGTTGACCTTGAGCCATCTGAGGTCGCAACAATCACATAAGGCGCACTGATTTTCAATCACACCGCTACCGTTCCAAGCGGCTGCTGTGAGAAAGGGCGATCCGCACATAACAGTGCGAGGAGGAGAGCGGCGCGTCACGCTCGTTCGAGGCAACGTTCCTGCTCGCCCATAAAATGGTCTATAAATACGCGGAAAGGTCACAGTCCACTTAAGCGAGACATTTTATAGAGTAAAATACAGCTGGGCTTCGTCTTCAGCAGTGGGGGATTGACACAACATACGATGGTGCGAAAAGTTAGACAACATGATAGAGCAAAGGGTAATACGAAGCAGACAGAATTTATTAATTCACGCGAATGAAATTAGGCGTTCCCACAAAGACTGCTTGGAACAACAGTACCTAGAGGCTAATATTCAGAGAATTGCGTATAAGGGTTTGATGCGTAATATTATTGTTGTTTTATTATTACTATGTTTTTTTAGAGGGTATTGGGCATACGGCATGTTTGTGAATTGCGCTCGGTAAAGCTTCCACTTCCTGACTTTTTAGTCATACGAACGCGGACGACAGCACGTCGTATCTTTCATTAGATGAAACTGCTAAAAATAGCAGCTTAGGCGGCAACGCAAACGAAAAACACTCAACTGAGAGCGTAGGAGGCTCGCTATACAAACATATATACTGAATGAAACCGATAGCGGCAGCAGTGAAAGAGAAACTGGAAGAAGATGTACGACAGGGTCGCGTAAGAAAAACATTTCTCCTGAGAGTTGACGCAGTTCAGGGAAAACTTACGACCAAAACAACTTCAGGATGTGGCAAACCGGAAGATGTAGCACTCAAAGCATCCCGCGCTCTGAGGGCAACGGCACACAGCGCTGCACTTTGAAAAGTTCAGCAACCATGCAAGGGCTCTTGCAAATAAGACGTCATTCGGAGAGAAAGAACATACTTGCTCACAACAAAAGGTGAGCGACTTGGTAGGGATTTATGTTAAAAAATCAAGCGGTTTCGCATGTTTAAACAAAGGTTTTCTCTTCAGATTGGTCTTCGAGTCACTGGTTTCACAATGAAACCTGAACGTCTAATGAAAAGGTTATGGGTGGCTCTAATGTCAATGCCCCGCCAAATATAACAGTTTAGCTTGAAAACACTAGCCTTTGTTTTTAATTTAGCCTAGCATTTATATTATCACAGTAAATTCATTAAGCTGTGAGCGGACTACAGCTGACTCGACTCTTTAACGTGCGGCTGCACTGTGTTTTTGTGAGTGAAGCTTGTTTTTAATTCTTAGGCTCTTACTGACTACAGGGTGCTAAAAATGTTTCCGCTGAATGATCAGGTGCTGTCGCACACTTCGATGGACGTACCAATCAACATGATTAAAAATACCTTTTACTCATTAAAAGACACAAACACATTGAGGAAGTTTATTACAGTGTGTAAACACTATTCTTGCATTGTTTCTCGTCTGTCTCTTTGCAAAGCCACATGACTTATAAACCCGGTACTCAGTGGTTCACCGAAGGCACAGTTAGCGGTCATCCATTGGTGGGCACAGCGTCACGTGGTATTGCTCCGTTCTCCGTAGCTACACAGACAGCGTCGTTGAATTTAGTTCATTAAAGCACTAAGTCCGTCGCTAAAGAAACTCGTACAGTGCACTATTGGCTACCAAAGGTGAAGAAAAAAAAAGCTAATATGCTGAATATGCTTGGTTCAAGTTCACAACAGACAGTTTTAGAACCCGCAAGCACGCTTTACTGCGTACGTTGCCATTTTTTTAAATAATTAAGGCTCCGATCTTCTGTTTATAAGGGGATACACTTCCCCTCCTGTACAACTTTGTCTATGTTTACCGCCTCGTAAAGCGCTCAAATTCTGGAGGTTTACACCGAATAATTTTTTTTGACTTCAGAAATTGCCTCGCTGGAAAGCTGTATGTTAAGAACAGGGTCGTTGCTTCCCGTACTACGAAGTACCGTGGCTGAAGATACTTCTCTGTGTTGACATTGTTTTGCGACATGGATGTCGTAGCATAAAGATGTTGCCACGGTGCTGATTGGCTATGGCGTGCGCAGACGAACTTCGCTGTAAAGTCACTTTTGCATTGCTCTCACGATAATTTCTGTTTAACCCCACCAGCTCAAGGCCATGATTCCAAAGCTGTGTCGGTGAAGCAACTTTATTGGGCTCTTCTGATTTAGAAATGAACGTGTAAAAATCCAAAGTAAAATTTTGACTAGAAATTAGGAAATCTAGCGGTACCACTTTCAATATATATCTGTTTACAAATGGTATAGAGCTCGAAGAAGCAGTTGCAAATTTTAAGAAGGTCGATACGAACTTTAAGGACGATGTTACATAAAGCTATTCCAATCTGTTTCTATTCCATTTCTTTCGGTAGCCCTCCGCGACTGGTCGAACATTTTTGATACAACGCCTATACTTTGCCTGTGTCACGAGAGGTCAGGAAAACCTCGAAAACTGCCCATCTCAAGCTGACGTGTACGCACTGATTATGCATAGTTAGCCTGAAGAAAAGAAAACCTTTTTTTGAGATTCTACGCTTTGTCACCGTTAGCCTTTCGCGATTGGTGAAAATGTTTTCAGACCGCGCCAAGTTGGCCTGTCCGTCGCTCGACGTCACAAAACCACGGAAACTCACCACGTCAAATTTACGTGCACGCACTAAATAAGCAGTAATATGCCAAACAAAACTGAACTTTATTTTTAATAGCCAGAGACTGTCCCGTTCCGAAAAAATAGAGATGGATGTCCACTGATCGCTGCGGCACAGTGCGGCTACTCGCCGCCTGCCGGCAAGAATTGATTTCTTCGCGCATAATAAAGGTTTCACATAGCAGCATACTGTTCATATCTTCCGGCACGTATACGCCGTCGCTTTGCCAACTATTCTTTGCTGAGGAGACGTTGTAGGGGCAGTTTTAAAGGGGCCCTGAGTCACTTTTTTATTGAAGAGGAGAAATGCATTTGAAGCTAAAATAGGCTATTTCACAAATACTGTGCCGCGAAAAGTGCTTAAATGGGTTCAGCAAAAGCACAGTTATTGCCAATCAAACACGGCCTTCGCGGTCCTTCCGCGCCTTCTTTAATGGCAATGCCACTGCGAAGGCTACGGCGGAGCGGGCTGCGCCCACAATGCTCCGCCTACTGAACGTCATCCTGTCGTGCAGTTAAAGTTTGATTTTGGTTATTAACGTAGACGCCACTACTTCCGAATTTGGCGCCTACGACGCGCGAAACGTAAGCCAAACGCCGTTGACCTCAGCGAGCCGCAGTGCGCGTAGCCAGTGGACTTGTCGCGGCACCACCATCAGGCCGCGGTATCTACGCTACGTAGCAGAGCGCAGCTGAATGCAACTGCAGCGTTTGCTTAGTGCACGGCAGGGCACAAAGCATATGAGTCTGCGCTCGCGCTCACATCTCGTGCTCACGCACGTGTGGGGAAGTGCAGCACACATCCTCATTCTCCTAGACCCTCCGCCAAGCACAAGTGCGCTAGTGAACTAAATTAATTTCTCAAAGTAAATGGCGCCAGAAGATTCGTAAAGTATGACTTACAGACAAGCTGCAGACATCATAGCTTCGGATTGTAATTCGAATATACGAGAATAACGACATCGTCTTGTGACGATATCGTCTAATGACGTCACGGGATGCCTCTTGGAGAAGCCGCACACTCTGTGCTTCCCGCTTCTTTGCACCGCCTTCGGGATCGGACCACATTTTTGTCGGAGCACCGCGCACACTGATACGAAAAAAATCGCCGACCAACTAGAGGCTGAGAGTTTCGCTTTAAAATGTGCAAAAATAGGAATCATGAACGTGTCTTGTCTGAAGCGTTCTCTATTTCCCGAATCATACAGGTCCGCGCCTCCAGAAAAACTTGGGCATCTCTGTTATGCAGGAAGCGCATTAGAAATCATAACGGCGTTAATGAAATGACGACGATTACTCATTATGGCATTCAAAGTTTCAGAAGCAGTGAGCTCTTGCACCCGTAAAAGCTGGTGCCTGAAGCACATGCCAACGTGTGCCAAGTCAGCACATTTGTAAACGACATGTCTTGACGTACTAAGGAAAATACATGAAATACCACGCTGATTAAATCGTGAGAACCATCTGTTTGATGCGCTATTTTCATCCTCTTCGAAGGAGATTAAACCTATTGCGTCCCTTCGCGATCGTTTCGCTGAGAGGCTCGGTGGACGTGCGCTTGAGCCGAAGCATGGGCTCTCAGGTTCTTTGCGAGATATTCGTGACCTAGAGTGCAGATGATCGCGGCTGTTTTCGGCAGGGTGCGATTTCGTAGGATATTGTCGCGACGTCGGAAACTCGAGGGACGAACGAAACGCATTTGTCAGCAGAGGCATCTGCTCACAGCGCTACCTGTGGGACTCTACCTCTAGCGTAATTTCTGCCTACTGTTTGGGAGTGATCTCTGCGCGATCTCTGCGCGAGCTTGTGGCAATGGTCACCGCGATGGCCGCTTCTTTCGCTTCCGTAGTGCGTATGTGCAACACTGTGGGTAGTTTGAAAATGTATGGCTTAACCATTTCATAGCTAGCATCGAGATGTTAGTTTAGGCGCTCAGGTTTTCCTTAAATTGTTGTTCAACGTTTTACACATAACATTGACTATTGTGGTGAATATGACGGAGCAGTGACACTCTCTTGCCGGTCTGCCATTTTGTTTTTTGTGGAACGATATTTTTTAAGTATAGCACAGCGATTTCACGTGAAACGTCTTTATTCAACAGCAAAAAAGAAAAAAAAAAGCACCAACTACCTTTAGCATTAGAGGTGTGTGCGGATAGAACAGTTAAAAATATTTCTTGCCTGCATTTGGCGGCCATAAAATTATGACGGCACCGTCGGCCATGATTATAACAGCTTCCCGATAGCGGTCATTGTGACACTTTTGTACTTCGGTTCGAAAATTTTTACAAAAATTTCATAAAAGAAAAAAGGGGGCGTGACGTGGTGACAATTTTGGCGACTGTTTGTAATACCTTAACTTTCCTTGACTTAGTAAAATTCCGCTGAACAAGAGTTAAATGATTCTAGAAATAACACGGCGGAAGCGCCTGCTTTAAGGTGCATTTATATCAGGGTCATGTTCACATCGTTAGCGTTCACTATAATTTTTTTTTGTGAATGCAACTTGCGCATGCACCTTATTTTCTGCGCGTTTCTGTGAACCAAGTGTGCATTTTAAGCTTTTTCGGGGTAAACAAGCAGTTACGCTGTTGAGCCATGCATTCAGTGAAAATGAGACGTGTTACGAAATGATGTGACATGACAATCCTACAGGGTAACTGTGTACGTACCAGAACAAAGGGCAGTGAAGTGATTTCTCGCACTTCTCCTCACAGCTCTTCGAAGAACGTGCTGCGAGTTGAACGCCTCCACTTAGTTTGGGTCAGCAGAAGCATCAGCATGTTCACCACCTTCGCGGATCACCTGACCAACCTTCATTACGAGGTACTTGAAGATTTGACGACTCATCTGAAGCCGTTGCATGCCGAATAGAGTTATGTAAGCGTGACTGCTATATAGTGATGTATAATCCAAGCAATGCTCTAAGGCCTGCCTGTTGGCCTTCCGAATCGAAACAAACGAACACAGAAACAATAACAGCAGACAGTATATTGTTCATTCGATCTTCCACTGATGCATCATCTTGCGAAAATATTTCTGTGAGCACAAATTTGTATAAATGTTGGAGGAGAGAGCCGACAAGGTTTTTCCGTCACTTCACCCATGTAAATGTTAACAAATGAAAGCATTAAATTAGTTTAAGAACGCTGTACTCCTTGTGGTACAGGCGAACGACCTTGTCAGATGGAACCGTGAATTTTTTTTTATGCGAGTGTCTTTACAAAGCCTGCCCTGAAGCCCTAATCAGGGTACGACACCTGTTTATCAAAATGAAAATATTTGATATACAAAAGGTTTTATTATTTCACCTAATGTGTTCAAAAGTACCACTATTCTCAATCTGTGGAGAACATTTTTTATGATCTGATAAAATTGTGAAAATAAAAGTCGAATACGACACAGCAAGTCACACGAGGGTCGTCTAAGGTCATTAAGGTTATTGTAGGTGTGAAACCTAATTTCAGAAAGTAGGATGTACTGGTGTTTTCATCATGTTCGTTACAAAGCATCGTCATTTATTCACGTAAATTGTTTCATTAAGTAGACAAATTCGTTGCAAATGTGTTTGCCTCACAATACTTATGTAAAATAGGAAGGTGGTCATATGATCCAACTTAACCAGCTGTTTACACGTGTCGTTTCCTAATAAAGGCTGTACTTAAAAACGCGTTCATCGTCTGCATGTATAAAGTACAGCACGTAAATGCAGTTTTTCTATAGTGAATCATTCATCGAAAATGTTTACACCTTCAAAGACAGCTTTAAATAAAAAAAGATTAAAAACTTGCCCAGATATTACGTGCCAAAATATAGGCACATAATATTCAACGCCGACAGAAGGCTTTTATTGGAATGAACACAGTGGTGTAATTACGTTTATCAATGAGTGCACATTACGATCATTGGATGGCGAAACGCAGTTAACTTATATAAAGCGTGTGTGATACTGGTTCTCGAAAAGCCAAAAGTTTCGTATTTTGCAATATAAGTATGCTTCTACGCAGCACTTTTATGATATACAAATAACAGCAGGTTTGCACTCAGCTGCTCTACATAGCGGAACCAGTTACATTTGTAATGATTGCGAAAAATATTGCTTTAAAAGATGTCGTGGCGTTGAAAATCGTTTATTTATTCTTATTTATTTAGTGTTTTTGTACAGTCGCCTGACTTCTTTTACTTTCAGAATGGTTGATAATATTTCTTGCGCTGCTTTCCGTTTCATATATTTTATATCGTCACTTCCAAAATGTAACTACGCGAACAGATTTCTCATATGCAGCTATTAACTTGACGTTCGTCGATATCATAATGGTTGGTCAGAAACCAAAAGAAATAATGCGAGCGCGATATTTAACACAGATATTGAGAGAGAGCTTGTGAACGCTTACACATGAAGAGCTGGAGTGCGAACAGGAAAAAAAATCGCAGCCATCAACTAACGTAGCGCACTGCGCTGAGTTCCCAAGGTTCTCTTTGCATTGCCGATTGTTGGGCGTGTTGGTTAGGTTAGGCTACGTGAGGTTAGGTTAGGTTAGCGTTTTGTGGTGCCGTCTTCCTTGCTGTCCTCTTCCGTTGGCGCTAAACATGCTATCCAAATCTCATTACAACGTGGCCTAACAATGTGCCTATCCTTTTTGTCTTGCCTGCAGATGTGGAGACAAAACTTGCCTGATTTTTTCACTATGCACCTTTACGTGACGCAAGGTAACCCACACGAGACTATGTCGGTAAGCAGAACGTCTGTACTGCGTGAGCACTCCTCTGTGCCAGCAAAGAACTTCGCAGTAAGCCGCAAACTCCTGACGAGAGGTGTAATTTTTCATTGTGTCATATCAAATCGCTTCAAATCTTCCTTGTGCAACTGTAGTGCAATCGCCCCAACGGCGATAATACTTGCAATTGAGCTGCAACCTTTGTGTCAGAAATTTGCAATTGGGTGTTGTAATATCAGGCTGATGTGCATAAATAAAATCAGGGGACTTGGTTGCTCGACAAAAATAAAGGAATATTCTGCCTAATGCTAACAGACACTGAACATTTCCTTCGAGTGCTACCCCGACGTTTTCGGTTAGGTGGCAACTGAGTATGCATACCCGTGATATCGATGCTTGACGACTGAGTAGCCATGTTACGAGTAAATGAAAATGAAAATTGAAGTACTTCTCTCTTTCCTTATCCTTATTTGCGGTGGTCCAGAGCAGACCACCGTCAGTTACTCTCGCTCTATACATCAAAAATATGTTTATATGCATACACATATTCACATACACCTTTTTACACTTTGACACAGCAAATGCGGAACGCAATAAAAATGTTTCCATCGGGAAATACAGTAATTGAATTAAAAATCAGTATCAGTGAGCCCTGGGTGCAATTTATCTGTTGACTACTATACAGAACAGAATTACTTAACCGTGTACTTGCATCGCGTTTCAATGCAAGATTACCATAACAGATGGTGGTATACCATCGAGACGTCGTAGCCCGTTGTTTATCACGCAACTGTGCGTAGTACTCTTAAATGTGAGATGTTAGCTGCGTGCGGCACCATTCGTTGAGGCTGCATTGCGCAGGCAGTACGCCTAGAGAACAGTATATCGATGCCTCAGTCTGTACACATCAAGTACAAAAACAAAGAACCCGTTACCCACGTTAGTACGTTGACGACAATAACATCAACGTTTGAATAGAAGAAAAATGAATGTCGGCTTAAGATTATGGATGGCCGAATGAATGTCGGCTTAAGATTATGGATGGCCGGCGATGTATTCCACGTCCGGTGTTGCGTCGTGACCAGTGTAACAGAAGCGGCGTGCTTTGGTTAAGTCGACAAGCTCAGCTCCCTCTGTATTTCAAGCATCTTGCATACAACGGTCACGTCGGCTGCTCGTGGTGTAAGAGCAGCACTGCGCTGGAACCTTGACGCGCAACGCCAACACGGATCCAGCACGTGTAAGTACGCGCGCACACACACAGAAGCATGGAAACACATCCCGTGCATCGGTACTAAAGATGTCTTGAGTCAGAAAATGTGCGACGGCAACAAAATATGCCTGGGGTTTTCAAACTTAGAAACATTGAAGCTTAGGCCTGAATTTCGATTTATTGTCCAGATCGATATGTTTTCACTGCGGTCGTCAAAATACTTCCCGATTAACGCGAAAAACGTAAGCAGCGCAGTTATCGAGCACCAAGCTCGGCTTGCCGGTTCCTACGTGGGACTAGCCGGGTGGCGCGGGGTGTCCCCTGCGTCTTCTCTGGACCTCAATAAAGTTATTTCACTCACTCACCAAAGAAATTCACAACTCTTCCTGTCGTTTAATATTTACTCAACGTTCCACACAATTTACAAATTTTCAAGTTCACCGTGCATAAAGTAGTGACGCGCTGACGCATCTCTGCGCCGTACCTTGCCTTGTTCTAGGTGTTCTGTCGTCGTAAGAAATTTTCATTTGTGTGTGCACTGTAAATATGAGCTGTGCATTTTGTTTTCTTCGCAGAATGAATTTTGGCAGAAGTACCAATTACTTGCGAACCGAATACGTGTGGGAAGACCAGATTGGTCACGTCTGTTTCGTGAGTGGCAGACGGTATACCAAAGGTGAGTTTGTGCAGCATTTAATCCTTAAGGTTTCCGTCTTTTTCAGGAGCAGTTTTGTCGAAGTTACTTTACGAGTTTCGTACACAAGTAAAAATCTACTAAATAATGTCAGAGTTGCGGCTGTGCAACTACAGTACCTCAAATAGTTGATCTCTGCTGTCAGGATACTTATCAAAGCTGTAGCCATTCCAGGCTGCAAAGTGCTCTGAAAAGTACTGGGAAACTGCAATAAATAACACACAAATGAAAAATGCACCACATTGACGCAAGAAAATGCTGTAGTTTTTTCACATATAAGTCGGCGAACTCAATCGTGCCCAGTCAATGTTAGAATCATCATAAGCAAGAGACTGGGTTGGTCTGTTGGGTGCCGGTCTGAGTCGAATTGAGACGGAGCTTCTGTGAGTCTGAGTGAGTAGACGTAAGCCTGTCTCACATGGTCCCTGAAACTACATACGGGGCTTTGTCCACGTGATCCTGAGTCCATGTGTCCATGACCGCGACCTGTTGGAACCAGATAGCTATAGCAAAAATGCGAGACTAACGTACTACTAGTGTCTAATAAATACAACTTCACTGACAGGAGATTTCCGATTTACGGAAAAAGTACGCTACGTAAAGGCTGTTCACAGAACCGGTTAAAGACGATAATGAATCTCAAGATAATATTCTAAATATTTCGCAATTTACCCCGTTTTCTTTGTCTCCATTCCCACGAACCCACGTGCCCACACAGACTACATGCTGTTTGAAACGCCATTACACACAAAACTTACTCATAACCAAGCAAATACTCTCACTGTGAGCTAACGAGAATAAGCGTGTTTCAGCCCCCGATGCCACGAATCTTTGAGAGTCGAGATTTAGAGAACGGTGTGGCGTCGGAACGAAATATTCTATGAATCTGTTTCGGTTTATTTCATGAGGCTGCGTGGGCCCAAGTGAACATGAGTGCACGGACTCGCGAGTCTGAATAAGCAATGACGGATCTGTTGCAGAGAAGAGAGAGGCTATGGGCCCGCACCCCAACATTCTACATACTTGCGCTTCAGCTCAGAGGTGCGCTTGTGTTGTTTCAGTACGAGTGGATAAGGGTGAGCCCGATCCTATTGTGCCCCAGTCATTATGAAAGAGGCCTAGTGTGATTTTGATGAGTGCAAGTTTGAGTGAGCTGTGAGCGTAAGATATATTTAGTGAGTGAATTTGAGTGACTGCCATTTATTCTGTCAAACTGCGGCATGGGATAAGCTCACGCGATGAAAATCGAAAATGTTTATTCCTTTTTTAATGCTTAACTTTAACCTTCCGGACGCGTATTCACAGAAGCGTTTTAGGCAAGAGTTTTGTCAGCCGGTATTCCGGTTCTCGTCACCCATTCCACGACTGGCATGATAGCAAGGCGACCAAACGGTTCGCCGATGCCTAATCGCTGATCTCTCTCACGAGAGAGAAGTCTTCTGAAGAAGGGCGGGGCTTGTTATTCGCACTTTATGCAAATTATCATGGTGCACGTAACGTGTACTTACTGCGTTTACTGGCTTCAGCCTTTTTAGTATGCGTGGTCAACGAATGAAGGGATGCACACCGGTTGCCACTACTTCAGTTCTATTCTCTTCCCATCCTTGCTTCCAGTCCCTCCCTGCCTTCCTTCATTCACTCTATAGCACCGTCAACCTTCAGGCTTGTGGCGCAACACTTCAGGTGTCCGCACAATATTACCCACCGCAGTGGCACACTCACCTTGGCTACCTATCCTGATGAGCGCGAGGTTAGATACTCGATTGCACGCAGCGGTGCTAGCAGTCTCGTGGAAGCTGAATCGAAAAATTGTCGTGTATTGAACTCGGGCACATGCACTGCAAAGTCCCAGATACTAATCCACTGCCCTCTTCCGTATACGCCTCTCTCAAAGCCTCTGTGTTGCTTTGGGACGCTAACGTCCGTCAACCAAGGAATGGTGCGCTTTCTTTTTTATCAAAGCGGAAAACTACTGTAAGCATTTAGGAGAAAGTGACTGCCAGTCCTGTAGCCAGTGAAACTCTATTAGTGTCTTACGTTTACCCTACGTTTCCTCGAGTTGGAATCTTGTCCGCGGCTGCAATGATGATATCTATATATCATTAGTTTTTTACTGAGTATCCGTAGAAAACAAGGCCAGCATCCGGGACACCTGTAAGAGCAGTAGAGATGCTAGTGCTGCATCCAGCTTCACCCAGACAGCAGCACCCAGCGACGGTCTGAAAAATCTGGAGGGTTTCGCACAGGAAGTTTCACTTAAAAATATAAAATCATTGACCCGCCATAAATACTTGCCTGTACTCGTTCAAAATCGTTACACACCATTACACACCCCTACACAATGCTTTAATTATCAAATGACCATTAACGTTTTAAACGCTCCATTTTCCCAGTCTTGCTGGGTGATGTCATGCATTTCGCTGGCCCACAGTGTTGGAAGGATAATTCGATAGTGTGAGAAATTTATTATTCGCTTACTTAGGTAATCAGCGTGGATGGTTCCCTCAAACGTGTTTGACCTTATATTTGCAGGCAAAAGGTCGCCGTGTTTTCGTGCGGACCGGCTTCACTCAACAAGGAAATCAAGAAGCACTGTCACATCGCCACCCTGGCGGGGCACAAGTTCTCGTTCTACAAGGAGAGCTTCGCCTGAGACTCTCGTATCCGCGAGCGGGACAAGCCGAACGAGAACGTCTTAGGTGCTGCCGGCTGCACTTCCCAGTCATTGCTTGTGATACTCGCTGTTTGCGCTGTGCTGTCTTTAGAAGTGACCTGAACCTCGATCACCGGAAACTCAAACCTATTGTGCATCGGACTGTCACGGGAACGACGCTCAGCAAGTGCCTCTGCAAGTGAATGTCTGCATCGGTGATGCAACGGGTCCTTTGTCTCAATGAGAGAGGACTTCCGGGTCGCTTGACCTTTCCTTCAGAGACGTTCTGTTATTTGTTGTTGACTGCTGCGCTGTGCCTGATATCAACTGCTCCGTTTATTTATTTGTTAGTTGATGTTATTTACCGGCAACGCGCCCCCGCTAATACGCGTTTAAGATTACGTTTATTTTAGCGCGAGAGAGTTCCTTCTGTTGTCTCACTACCAGAGCCACGTTGTTTTTTTTTCTTTGACGAATAAAAATAAGTCCTAGACTTGAGACATGTTGTTTGCAGTGAGTGTCTTTGTCATTCTTCTGCAGAATCGATGGAACGTGCCTTTCGGGAAAGGAACTGAGCGCGTTCACATTCATCTATACCACGTGGAAAGCGTGGCAGATATCTGCGAGAACGTGCACATTAAGAGTGCAAGAATAGTTACGCAGATTCCTCGCACTGTGAGAATCTGTGTACGCGAATCTTCATGAGCCATCGAGGCAAATAAGCGCATTAAAACAGACGCACTACAGATTTCAGTGAGAAACGCGTTCCTCAGCCACCATGGTGGACCTTGCAGAGAAAGCGGTACAATTACTCCCTATTAAACCGCCTTTAATCGCAACGCATGACTTACTTGATCTTATAGAAACGCGCCAGAGAGCCATGCGAGATGCGAAGCGAATTTTGACGACGAACGCATGACGTAACTTTCTTCATCACCAGCTAGAAGATGCGCACGCCCACTTCCTATGAGTAGATTGTGTCTGCAACTCGCCTAACGCTCCAAGCGTCTTCAAGCGCTGATTTACACGAGGGAAAATTGTAAAGTTATTTTATTCCGTCTTTTTAGGCAAACGTCCGCGGTGTAATTGTTAAAGCATCGGAAACATGCCAGGGAAACCGGGGTTGCTATTGCAGACATGGTCAAGGTCCGCCATATTGTCAAATGCACCATCCTATCAACTCTCATTGTCGACTGAAAATGCCGCTGTTACAGAATTCCACCATATGGCGGAATTCGACGATGTGCAGAAGGGCACCCCGGAGGACGTGTTCTTGAACGATCACTTTCGGCGGTACTGTTGCTTTCGCATGACGTATTCCTTAACCAGCCTATTCGCGCACACTGAAAGTGACATCGCCGATAGTGATCGTCCTAGAATACGTCCCAAAGTTCAAAACGAGCCATTCGAAATTATATATATATATATATATATATATATATATATATATATATATATATATATATATATATATATATATATATATCCATGTATCAAGGTCACCCTCAAGGTCGTATAAACGGCGAGGCAGAAGCATATATACGTACATGTTGCAATGTGGGTTGAAGAGCCACAGAAAGCTATCGCTTTAAAGAAACCCCTGCAGAACGCGTTTACGATGATCGTCTAAGTTAGGCGAGCGCCCATTCGCACAGCGCACGTCCTTTATTCAACTTCCATTGTAGCCGATTGAGCGGACCGTGACGCTTCGTCTGTTTGGGTTCGTCGATTTTGCGTTTGGTTGATTTTGTACATGTGCCTTTACTTACGACTTATTAACCACCGGATAGAAGGACGTATTACACACTCTTACATGTATATACGTACATGTGTATGTACGGCTACCATGATACGTTGCAAGATATCGTTTAGTAGCATCGCCATAGACTACGTCCACTAACCGTTATTGATCACGAAACTGCTAAGTAATGGCCCCAAATTTCGCAATAAAAATAAAACTCACTACAAACTTCTATTTCTCCGCAAAATCTGAACACGAATGAGCGAGTAGTTTAGCCGGCAGAGTTATGCCTCCCCATAACAATCGCTACAATTTGTGCAGACCTCCGTGTGTTTGTGTGTGTGTGTAGGTTTCGAAGTCGAAGCTGCAATTACAAGCTGGTACTGGAGTAACACGTTACGGGAAACAATTACACATGGTTGAACGCTACACGTCACTCCGATGCTTTGGGTCACGGGAGTCACACCACGCGACCATTGCTTCTAGAACGTGGTCCATAGGGACAAAATGTAGGAAAAGAACTGGAAGCCCACGATGGCGTGGCTACGGTGGCTAGATGGGTAGGTGTGCCGATAGAGCGTAGTTCACCACTTCTCCGCATCATGACGCAGAAGTGGCGCTGCGGACAGTAGAACGGCTGAGCTGCGCGCAACGTCGGCTGCGCTGTGTAGTCGAGCAGCGTGTTTGATAGTATCGCTGCCTCTGCTCTAGCTTTGAAGTAGGCGTTATACAATGGCGTTTCGAGCAGAGTAAGCAAAGCCAGAATGGGGAATTTGTTACTGTCGTCTACTCAGAAGACACGATATGCTGAAGTAAATTTTCTAGCTTGGCGATTGGTCACATATATTTATTGGTACAAAAGCGGCACTCCAGCCTATTGCATTAAATACGTAGATGCATTTTTTCCATGCATAAAACAATACTGCAGTGGTTTTATACGGTATATGGAAACGTGTTTGCGTAATATTTAGTGAGTTCTAATGTTTCAATTTCGATAAATCCAGCTATTGTGTTTATTGCTGCCCCAGTTACGGTATTTAAATTGTTACGAGACGAATTGTGTTGGTAAGTGCATATGGTTCCCTGTTTGGTTGCAATAAAATAAAGCAATACGTCATTGGTTAGATTCATGAATATATTTCAAATACAGGAAGCGCTCTCATAACTTCAGTCAGCAGTCGCACCAAAATAAATAGCCTAGCACCAGCAAGGTTGCAACGTTGGTCCACCACATCATAACATTATTCACAGCACACGCCTCCGCTTCAGGTGATTCCTCTTCTCTCTGGTTCTTTCGCGCGCCGTGTTCTTTCCTCTGACAAGAAAGTAAAGGCGTGTAATTGAATAGAACTTCACAACATCGTTTGTGAGCTCTTTCTTCTGCCGCTCACAGCCGATCAAATTTGGAAGATTCAGCTGCAGAAAGAATGTAAAGTTGGCGATACTGTTGCTTCGTAACTCATTTAAAGTGAAGCACAGCTTGAAGGCGTCTTCGAGTGATGCTACCAGTTTTTTTTGTGCTTCAAAAGGGAGCAACAGCCCTGAACTACTCATTCTGTTGAATTCAGTAATGTCCCTGAGCAATCGGAGCACTTGATTCTTTGCAGGAACTTCCTTGCTACATAGCCTGCTATATAGAATATAAGCCTAGAGTCACTTTTCTTTTCCCTGTAGCAGCGCAGCGGTGCTCGATGTCGCAGGCGCTGAGCACTTCATGTGCGGCTTGCAAATTTCCAATGTCGAGGAGCTCATAGACGGACGCTTTTCGGTGTACGGCTTGCTCATTAACGTCGCCGATACAGAGCAAGCTGCTGAGCAGCCCGGGGTGAACATTTCCGCTGTCAGACAGCGGAACATATCCGCTGTCTTTCTCACAAATTTAGAGCCCGACTTGCAGTTCGGAGCGAAGCAGTAAGTCTCCTTGGTGGTCTTTGGTGGAGCAATGCCGCCGCTAATCTCGCTGGTCATTTTTCCGACCTGGAACATTCCACATCGCTTAGGAACTTGCAAACAGTACGACAGACGCGGAGCTCTTCAGCTTTGAAACTGACACGAACAGACGACATACAACTATTAAAATACGGGCTTTATTTTTTGCTCGCCGCCAGCCCCCTGTAGCAGACGACGCGCGCTGCGGAACCGTTCTACTGACCGCAGCGCCAATTTTGCGCCATGACGCGGTGAAGTGGTGAACTATGCTCCAGACGCGCCGGTCGGCACACCTACCCATCTAGCCACCGTAGCGTGGCTGAGGAATGTTAGATAGCTAGTAGCTCCAGTTCCGCGACTCTATGAGGACGTTGAATTAGCAGTGATAAAGGACCCAGCAGAACATCATGTAGCTTTGCACGACGCCACTGTTAAAGGGGGGAAAGGGAGGCTGGAAAACAGGTTTGCAAGGAATGACTGCATATACATGAAGCGGACTACTTCTGGAATGTTAAAGAAGAGGATGAAGAAGGGTTGTCGGAGAATAAGATTAAATAGATGACAACACCCGTCTTACTGAAGTCATGTCTGGTTCCAATGGGATCCGGAATGTGAAAAGGCATATGGCGAACTAGTCGAACTGTTACCGTCAGATCCCATCCTACGCATACCAGACTTCTCCTTGCCTTTCGCGCTCAATACTGATGCGTTGCGCTAAGCAACGGGTGTAGTGCGATATCAGAAGTCACCACGACAATCGGATCATCAAAATCACTACGTCGTTGGATAATACAGCTATACATTGAAGCCTGCTGAAATCAAATATACTACCACTAAAAAAAAGCGCTGATAGTTTTAAAAGCTGTACAATATTTTAGAACCTGCCTAGAAGGGGCGAAATTCACCATTTTTACCGATCATCAAGCTTTGACTCATCTCCTAGGCATGGTACAGCCGGCATGCTCTAATCGCGAGATATGTTAACTATAACAGTTCGACTTTGACGTATCACATCGGCAAGGCCCACTACTGACAGATGCGGACGCCATGTTTAGATTACTTGTCCACAAGACAAGCGAACACCCAGAAGAAATAAATCACGTCAAGTTGCGGGAAGGCACTGAGGAAATGAAGTTTGTGGCCGTAAGATATCACGTGCTATCGACAATGGTTTCCAAGATACTTCAACTATACCACGACAGTCCAGAGTCGGGGGGACATGACGGCTTCTGGCACACTTACAACAAACTGCTGAAAAGGTTTACTTGGCCATGTATGAAGGGTGACATCAGAAACTACATTCACACGTGCCACCTATGTCAAGTGAACAAAGTGAAATTCAAGCAGGCGACAGATGTGATGATAACCCCAAAGCATTCAAGCATCCCATTTGAAGTCATTCACTTAGACTTTGCGGAACTTAAAAAGAAGGGAGAAGGCACAAAGAAAACTCAAGCGTTTTTACTCAGTATCGACGAATGCACAAGAATGATCACTGCCAAGGCAGGAAAAGAAGACGCCAACAGTGTCATTGCTCTTCTTCAAGCTGAATGCTTCCAAAACACAAAGACGATAGTGCGAGACAATGGCCCGGCCTTTTGGAGCAAAAAGTTAGTCAACTGGATACGAGATCATGGGATTACACTAAAGTACTGCTCACCCTACCACCCTGCAGCAAACGGTCATGCTGAACGTGCTATAAGGGACATCAAGCAATACATGAAGATGTACCCGAAATTCCGAGGTGGCTAGAAGTGCTGCCTCGAGGCTGCTACAAGACACCACAATCGTTCTTATACGAGTGGTTTAGGATGTAGTCCTCTCTTTGCCACCTCTGGAATTGTACCTACTCTCCCAGCGGATAGCGAACTCGGCAGCCTGGAGAAGCTTGTACCTAGTGAGGTCAAGAAAAGTGAGAGACAAGAAGACGCCTACAGACAGCGCATGAAGGGGAACTTGGACAAGAGGCGAAACAACGACATGCCAGATATAGAAGTGGAATACCGAGTCCTAGTCAGGAAAGGAAAGGAACCAACGCTACATTTTACGGACCCTTCCCCGTCGTTAAAACGTCATTGCAGCACGGTGTATTGAAGACTATTTGGTACCTGGGAGCCACCGGTCAATCTGAGTGCACCTCAATCGGAAACGTTTTCAAATATTTCACCAGGAGGTGTAAACAAAAGAAGCCGGGGAGGGTGAAGCGGACTATTTCTGGAATGTGAAAGAAGAGGAAGAAGAAGGGTTGGCGTAGAATAATATTAAATGGCGGACAACACCCGTCTTACTGAAGTTACGTCTGGTGGTTAGTTAATCTACCCGGACAGCTACAATATATATATATATATATATATATATATATATATATATATATGAAGAGTCTGTGCCAGAGAACTTACTGTAGCCCTTGATAAAGGTTGGTCTACCGACCGAAACTGTTGAGGAAAGAAACCGAACATAACCGCGAAGTCCTGCTTCTCATTTTTATAGATCATAAAAACGGCTGAGCACATATGTTTGTTGAGTTCACTGAAAGTATTCGATTTCCAATAATCAATGCAATCTCTTCCCGGAAACGTATAACTAGAAGTGGACAAGGAACAGCCCTAGGCAAGCAATGTATTACAAAAATTTCAAATTTGGTATTCTGTGCCAACCGAAGCATTGCGGAGATCGTGCTGTCCTTGCGTAAATGATTACAGGTAAGTCAGGTTTAGAATTGTCGTTAATATGAAAAGGGGAGATGGAGAATTAGGCAGGTAGAGACCAGTCAAATTAGCGCGAAGAGCGGGACCATTTTGACTACAGTTCTGGTGAACGTTTTCGCTGCTTTAAAACAAGGATAGGGTAGCATAGATATAATCGAGAAAGTGCCAAAGAAAATAAATTTAGTGGCCGCACCAGATGGTACAGCGGCTGATGTCTGGAAGACGTGTGCAGACCGGCTAATGACAAGATCGTCGTATGCGAGAAGCCGGAGTACCTCTTCCAAGGCAGTGCGAAGTTGGCTACGATGAAGACAAGTGGTATGAGTGGGCTTCGCAGCAGAATGGTCACGGTGCATGGACAAGCCTCACAGGATCACAGCCAACATGAATGTCACCGACGGCCTTGTGAAAGGCAGCATGGGAACGATTTAGTGCTTCGAACCCGATGATAACAATTCTACTGTGCGACTCTGGCTACAGTTCCCGTGGCTGGCCGTCGGCCTTGTGGGGTGTTCCTAGGCGCAGCATATTTGACAGAAGAATCCTCGCGTCCATATGAATTGCATGCCCATCGGACAACGCACCTTTACCAACGCGCTAATTGCCCAAAAGAACGTTTCCTGCCGGTGGACTCAGTTTCCTTTCGTGCAGGCAAACGCTGTCACAATTCACAAGTCCCAGGGGGCCACGAAGAATGAAGTATAGTGTACGACTATGACCGCAAGTGCCCCCTTTAGCTCGTGTACGTGGCGTTGTCCCGGGCCACCATGCAGTATTGACGGCTTCTGTCTGACAAATGCCAGCGAACAGCTCCAGTTCCACCTCATGGCAGGCTCTGCCGACAACAAGCTGAACATGAACCTGGGGCAGGCCCAGGAGTTTGTCGAGAAACACAACTTTGAGAAAGGCGTGATTCTTGCCGCCATCGACGTGCAGTTGCTTGATCTCGCCAGGGATCTCGAGGGAGACGCGGTCATTTCCTCGACAGACGTACTCGTGCTCTCGGAAAGGTGGAGCGGGTTTGAACTCATCGGGAACAGTAAGCGCCTCAGATGAAGATGCGCCGGCGTGGCCATATACAAGAACGTCTACATTCATCATTTGGCTATCGAACCGGTCACGCTAGATCTGTCGCCCCAAGTCGATCATTCGCTATTGCACAACAGTGTCAGAAACATCTGCATAGGTCACGTAGCATACAGCGGCCGAAACATCACCGTTGCCGCCGACTATGTAAGTTCCGGGGCCACCAAGCACATGGCGCAGCGATTCATGTCAGTGCACCGAATAGCTTGCAGCAAGATTACCTTCATACCTTGCTGCGATAACACTCACGAAAGAAACATGCCGCTCACCATCTGCAGGGACTGCAACATCGACCTCTCGAAGACCGAAAACAAGTGGTTTCCGCACTACATGAGGGGGGTGTTTGGCACCGAGTGGGCCTACCTTGACATGGTTCCCTCGGCGAGGACCGGCTATGTGCTCGACCGTTTTGTCACGTAGTAGTGGTGGCACACAAAAAAAGAAGTCGTAAAACTGTGAATGACGAAACTGATTCTTTATTGGACGAACTTGTGCCCACAAAAGCAAGTTACACTCGAAGCCCAACATTAGCGGCAAACACAGTCGGCGATCGTCGCAATCTGATCAGCGGGTCAAGCGAGTCGGCTTTTATGCATGAGTTTTCGAAGGTGCCAGCATAGTTCCAAGCAGAGTAATCGCTGGTGCCGGCGTATTTTCCACAAAGTACTACACAATTCGCGTCGCGCATACATACACTGAGATTACACAAGGTTCGGTGACAACAGACAGAGGATAGAACCATCGATAAGATTCGAGAAATTTCCGAAACATGCAGGCGCGTCCTGCGATGAGCGATAACATTTCTTAGATGGTGAAACGCGGTGACCCGAGAAAGATAAAGAAGTACGTGTGTCAGTTTCGTCATAGAGAAAGGAATTCAACCAAGAGCGTACACTCCCATAGAGCCCAGCGGCCGAATTGACGGCAGCGCGCCAAGCGGTCGGCATCAATCATTGCCGTTTTCTGTTTTGGGCGCGCGCATTTTGAACGCTAGCTAGCACGCGAGCTGCATTTTTTTTTTTGCCCGACCGCGCACGATCTTCGTGCGGAATCGGTTTATTATTCGGTAAAAATGATTGCGAACGATCTTGTAAAGTCCCATCGAATCTGTGCCACGTGCATTTTCAAAAAGACGCAACACTCCTGATATGAGGAAATATTTATTTTGCTCTACATGCTCGCCCCGCGCTCTTTGTGCGTTCATCCAACGTTGTGACCCCAAGTACGCAGTAGTTCCCGTATGAAGCTCCATTGGACGGCATCAGCTGAAAAAGTTGTCGCAGTTTCACCTGAAAGGCGAAGCATCAATTGCGATAGCAAACTTGTAGAGAGCTATACGGAGTAATGTTATTAGCTTTATCAGCTGTATAAACTTGGACATGCAGCAGCACCGGCAACACGCAGAACTGTTGTCGACGCCATCGGCGTTTTGCCCGCGTTCGTTCAAAATGCGTGCGGCGTTGGTGACTGTTGCCGGAGCCTCTGATATAAATAGGCACTGCGTGCCGCAGCTAAACGTCGCCTCCCTTCCCTCCCCCTCCCCCACGGCCTCTCGCTCGTCGGAAGAAGGCGCGTTTGCTCTACATACATGGTGATTGTGAAGGAGAACAGAGACGCCTACTTCTGCAGCCCTTAAGCGAGCACGGCGCAGAACGCGCGTTTGTTCTCCGCCGTGCGTTCACTCCCCGTGAAAGACGCGCCCCTCGCGCCCTTTCACTCGCACATACAGCGTTCGGCGCGCGGCGACGATTTCTTCTCCAAATGACGTCATACGGAACCTCACGGCGACGGCGACG
This sequence comes from Dermacentor silvarum, assembly GCF_013339745.2. Classification (NCBI taxonomy): domain Eukaryota; kingdom Metazoa; phylum Arthropoda; class Arachnida; order Ixodida; family Ixodidae; genus Dermacentor; species Dermacentor silvarum. The sequence continues at coordinate 116,210,708 of NC_051161.1, forward strand.
GCAGAAATCTGCTTTTGAGTGTCCATATAATTGCTATCGCAATAAAAAAAGTAAATTACAGGCACGTGACATTTACAAGCATGGAACAGCGTGTTACAAGCATGTGTCATTTGGTATTTAGATATAGGGATACTGCGTGTAGAGGCGAAACGTGCGAAAGCGGTGAATGGGCGGTATTACAAACAAAAGCAATTCGCTTTTACATACATTGGGTGGAAAATACCCGACTCATCCCAAACAATACCATAAAATATGAAAACATCTGATTTCCAAGCATTCCCCCATTTCCGGGCATCATTTCCTGCACTTTAGGAGCACAAATACACTGGCGACTTCGCGTTTCCAAAACTTTGCCTCGGGCGTCGCGACGGTACGCTACATACACAGAGACGGACGCAACAGAAACTCCCAGCCGGACCATGCTAGACGTTCGCAGAATGCCTTCTACTCGCACTCAAGACAAATGCGTGGGTGCAAATCATGTTTTTGGACTTTTAGAAGACGGAATTTTCTAATTACAAGTTTCTGAAATGTTCCTCGGCGTTATCTTTCGCGCGTTCTGCCGGCGCCAGCAACACACTCACATGTTATCACTCTTCGCAATCGCCCGTCGCGTTTTCGGCAGTCGTGAGTACCGAAAAAAGGTATATGTTCTTGCGGGGCCACAAGAAACGTCAGAAACTTGTCCCTCTAAGACTTATTACACGCCAAACTAACTTTGTCACCACGGCAGAGCTGCCTATCGCTAACTGCGTCACAGCGCGCTGCGCGGTCAGTGTGCCTCAACAGAACCGAAATAAGTTACAATCCCCTAGGAAGCGTCGGAAACATGTCCCAGCACGATTCATTAACTCAAATTATCTGCGCCAGGACGGCCGAACTGTTTTCCGCTAACTGCGTCTCGGTCCCATGCCGTAAGCCTAATTGCGTCGTAGACTGTGAACAAAAATTTCTCACCTTGCCGTAGTCCAATAGTGCAGTGGTGTCTTGTTCCAGTGCAGAAGGAACGCAAGAATACGCCGGGAGCCCAATAAACCAGGTTACATTTAAAAAAAAGGAGACGGACAGGTCGCCGCGGGTGAGCGCTCAAACGCGCACGCAGCCGCCCTCACTCGCTTCGGGGGAGTGTCTGGCGGATGACGCATGCATCTGGCGCGTCATTCGCCTGTCGCTAGGTAAGGCAAGAAAAATACGTCGCAAAGCTTAAGTTCATTTATACACAAAACGTTTTAGTTTCCCCCGGCAGAGAATTTAAAAAATAAATCAATGTCTGTCAACCTAATTTCACTTTCTTTTTTTCGACGCTGGCGGCAGCTAACGTTCGGCATCAATACTATAGCATGGTGACGTATGGTGACGTGTTTCCTGTTGCCAGTTTTTGCCGAGTGTTCCCTCTTGTTGAATTTCTTTCTCTATGGTTTCGTTGTCCGCGGAATCAGACACTTCAAACGTCCCACGTATGCATCGTGCCTCTCTATCCATCGCCCTCTTCTCGTCGCCATCAACGACAAACGAGAAGAAGCGCTGTTGTCTACTAGTGCTGCCGAACGGATGGATACCCATAGCACGTTGGCGGGAAATCAGTTAGATTTCCCGCCAACGTACAGACTGACGGACGGACGGACATCGTAAAACCTTCCGAATTTCTGCTTAAAGCATTGTAGTGATAGAGGGCTCGACATTGCACCCGCATAGGCATTGTGCTGCTTTGCACCCTTGCTTTCTGATCTGCTTCCTGATACCGTGGGCTGTCAAAACATGGATACATTACCACACTAACGTAAGCGCAATAGATATAATTTTATTGCTTTAGCATTCTTAGGTTGCCTCAGGCACTTTACAGGGGCGATCTACCTATTTATGTATGTATTTTTGAGTGTTTGTGTCTATGTGCGTTTGTATCAAACCGCCGTAATCCAATTGTCATTAGCATAAAGGCGGTTGCACTTTTGTCGTAGTTATAGTTCCGTTGTAGGCCGTTACCATTTAAAGTGCCTCTATCCGCATGGATACGCAAGTTAGTCAGGCAACAATAGTGCACCTGCCTTGTTGTAGATCGCTACGCGGAGGGATTAAATAAATTGTTCATCCTTGGTGCACGTACAGACTGGCATCTCCTCGCAATAACAGGGCCAGCCTCCCCGTTCCTCCTCCTCTTCTCCCCGTCCCCACTTCGTTCACTTGATAGCTGGCAACCTTAGCTACGCATGATCATGCGTAGGCACGTAACCGCGGACAATGTCAACATCATACTAGATGTACACGGAGCTTCCGAACCGTAAGCATGTTATCGCTGTTACGAGTTTCCTTGCACACTTTACAAAATATCGCTCAAGATCAACGAGACCCTGAACAACGCACAGTGCGGGAATTGCATTCAACTGGTTTCAAAGCAATACTACCGAACTTTCTGTCACGAAATTTTTGTCTTCTTGCGCACAAATTCACACAGTGAGTGCGGATTTCTAGCCTAATGCTTTTATTGTTCGTGGTCATACTAAGCTTAATTTCGATCATACGAGAACCTGGAAACACCTCGGGAGCTTTTTGAAATGACAGAATGGGCAGAAACTGAACATGTTGCTCGAACAACAGTGCTTAAATGAAGCTACAGCGGTAAATTCTGTGGTATTGCAGTGGCAATGGCGTTGCCTTGCTGGGCTCGAGGTCGCCGGTTCGATCGCCGCCGCAGCGACCGCATTCAGATGGGGGCGGAATCCGAAAACTCCCGTAAACCACGCATTGGGTGCACGTTAAAAACCTAGCTGTTAGAAGGAATACGCAGCCCGCCACCACGGCGTGCATCATAATCAGATCGTTGGCTTGGGCACGTAAAACCCCAAAATTCCTTTAGCGAAGCTAGAGGAGTGTTGCCGCTAGCGTTTACGAAAATAAAGTGGGGCGGCTTTCTCCTCGCAACACGTGCTCTTACCCAACACTGCTTCCAATGAAGGTGATCGGCGAGATGCCAGCTCTTGCGCCAGCCACGCTCTGTCTCTATGCTGGCTTTTCTGTCTCTCTCTCTCTTTTGACTGATGCCAAAACTCTATTTCACTTCCGGCAGTGACGCGTTCTGTCAATGGCGTCGCGTCTTCAAGCTTCCAAGTGACGCAATCCATGCGGAATGAAAAGCCACTCGAAAAATGCCACCCGTAAAAGTTACTAGCCAATCCTGAGCGGATTGGCTAGTCAATCTGGATTGGCACTCAGGATTGGCGCTCAGGATTGGCAAACGCGCCTCCTTTGGGGGAAATAAAATTAAACTTTATGGCCTGAAAGTCCCCTTATTCGCTGTGTTAAGAACAGCACAAACGCCATGAGTGTTTCCCACTTCCTGAACGGGTAGCTTAATTGCGCCTGCGTTCAAAGTATCTATTGCTTTTCTTCGTCACTTTCAGCTAACCATCTTAATTGTTTGACTAATGAACCTCGACAACCAGAAGCAATGTTCACGAATAAAAATGAAGATAACTATGAATTTTCTTGACCAAAGAGCGCATCCATGTTTCTAAGGTCACGAAAATGCCAACAATGTAAACTAAACGTTTCAAGGGTTTGTCAAAAAGAACGCGCACTATCTCTTTGAGTTTACAGCGACACACCCGCCGTGGTTGCTCAGTGGCTATGGTGTTGGGCTGCTGAGCACGAGGTCGCGGGATCGAATCCCGGCCACGGCGGCCGCATTTCGATGGGGGCGAAATGCGAAAACACCCGTGTACTTAGACTTAGGTGCACGTTAAAGAACCCCAGGTGGTCCAAATTTCCGGAGTCCCTCACTACGGCGTGCCTCATAATCAGAACTGGTTTTGGCACGTAAAACCCCATAATTAAAATTATTACAGCGACACTGCTAGGTGCGACTTGAAGCGCTCGAAAACATTAAGTAATTATGGTCATGGGGCCCTGAAAGAACTAAACCACTCACTTAGTTTATGTCTATAGCGTAATATTGGAGCGCTTCTTAGGGGTGATTTGACAGCAAATTTTGTAGTGTTTATCTTAAATATGGACTAAATGAGGATAGCTAAACCCTCGTTCCTGACCTTTCTAGGGACGTTATATGAAAAACTAATAGCACAGCGCCTATCTAACTACTTGGACAAGTTCCAACTGTTAACACCAAGACAGTTCGGTTTTCGTGCTGGATATTCTACTAACCTAGCTTTAATCACCCTCACTGACAAGATCAAAGCGGAAATTGATGGGGGCAGATTCGTAGGATCTGTCTTTATCGATTACTCGAAAGCATTCGATTCCCTTAATCACAACATTCTTTTTACTAAACTCAGCGCATATGGCATAACAGGTCCATCTTTAGAGCTACTGCGCAGTTATTTACACGACAGACAGCAACAGGTTTGCATTTCAGGAGTACTTTCTGACACAAAAATAATTAACACTGGCGTTCCACAGGGGTCCATACTCGGCCCCATCTTATTTTTAATCTTCATTAATGATTTCCCAAACTGTCTAACTTCTACAGAATGTCTTTTGTACGCGGACGACACCACTGTTTACGCTTCTCATAACGACATCTGTACGCTAATTGAGCGTTTAAATGATGAACTAAATAATATCAGTAGTTGGTGCAAAAAAATAAATTGCTAATTAACCCTCAGAAAACGAAGTTTATGGTTTTTAGATCACACAATAAACCTCGCCCTAACCTTCTACCACTGTACATAGCTTCTCACCCAATATTACCATCTAATGAGTGCTCATTTTTAGGTGTTCAATTAGACTCCTTTCTAAAGTTTAATTTGCATGTCAGCTTCATAAAAAGGAAAGCCGCTTTGATATCAGGGTGCTTTTAAAGGCCAGACACTACTTTCGAAAGCACACTCTCCTGACATTGTATTATGCCTTTATTTACAGCCATTTTAATTACTGTATCAGTTCTTGGGGCCTCACATACCACTGTCATATAGCTCCCTTACAACACATCCAAAATAACGCTGTCCGTATCATTGCTTCGGCTCCATATAATGCTCATGTTACCCCCATTTTCACTGAGTTAAATCTCCTCACAATAAATAAAATTATCTGGTACAATCACAGCATTGTTATTTACCGCCTACTTAAAAATCCACAATTACATTATATCATTGGCAGGAATAGTCTTGCTAATCCTAACACTACCAGGTTCTCTTTACAAAATAACCTTTTACTTCCAAATCACGCAGCAACTATGGCCAACTAACTGTTGGTTTTGCTAGTGTGAAAATGTGGAATAACTTACCTGCTCACGTAAAATCCTCACCTACATTATCGTCGTACCAACGTTCACTGATAGCTTATATTACTTCCTTGTAACCTGCATTCCTTCTTTGATGTATTTTTATGCTGCTTATTATGCACCTTTGTATATGTGGTGATGTGTTGCCATAACTTGTATTGCTTTAACACTGTAGAAATTGTGTAATTCGTTCTTTTTTCATAACCGCAATTGACGCCTTTTTTTATATAATGTTATGTAACTAAGAACAAGAGGTCCCGCTGCAGTTTCTAACTGTGGGACCTCTTTCTGTATATTTTCTACTGCATATATGTACCACTAATGAAGCAATAAACTTGAACTTGAACTTGAACTTGAAACGCGTACAAATTTCCTCCGCTTCATTTGAATGACCAAAAACGGCAGACATTTCATATTTGAAAAATAAAACAATGGGCGCCTAGTTAGGGGATGTACAAAGAAAGTTCGAGATGAGTAGCGTATGGGCCCTGAAAATAATTACTCACTCATTTTATTCCTATTCTCATGCACTTCGTTTTTTTCCAATCTTCTCGCCGAGCTCACCGATTGACGCGGTATATATTTCGTTCAAAAAGCAGGCGTGTTCAGGACAACGTAGAATGAAAGTTTACATGGTGTACGTTAATTACAGATTATATAGAAAGTTACTTATTAATGCATTAGCATTCTTAGGTTACTTCACAGACTTACCGGGAGCTGAATATGTATATTTGTATGTAATATAAGCGTTTTCTTGCCAACCTGGGTCTCTGTTTAGTACATGATCAAATGGTTAGAGTATCAGGCCGCTATGCTGAGGGAACAGGGTCGAAACCAACCATCGCACCAACTTCAGTAACTGGGTATGTGGCATAATGTATATGTGCCGCCCTTTAACGAATCTCTCTCCCGCCGACATGGGTCACTGTAGATGCGGGACTGCGTAGGTATACTGCTGTTCAAGTAAACTTCTGCTCTTCATTGAACCTCTTTGACGCCAACTTGGGTCTCTGGGTGTGTGCTAGTAGGAGTATGCCGATCTTCGATGACCGTCTATGATGCCAACTTTGGTAACTGGGCGCGCGCCACTGAGACTGTGTCACCACTCTCCAATGACAAAACAGATCCTTTAAATTTAACAAGATCCTTTAATTTAATTTTCTGAGTGGAATCGAGCCCACGTCGCAAGGGTTCCTCTAGGACAATAGCACGACGCATTAGCTGGCTGCTCCACAAATGTAGCACTGCAGCACTACACAGGTAGCTGAATTCGCGCAAGCGTAATGCAGAAGGAAACAGGAGAAACATTCGAATCAAGTGCGGTGCGGGACTTGCGCATTGAGGTGACTGACGAAATGCGTTGCGAATCACGGAGGCTTATACAAATCTTAGTTTACCGAAACTGATTTTAGATGGTGATGGTTACGCGCGAACGTTAAGAGGTGACTGCAAATAAGAGGCGATTGGAAGATTGGTGGAAGAAAAGCAGGGAAGCGACAAACAATGGAGGCGTATAAAAACAAAGTTCCCAATAGGGGTTCAGAAAGTTCGGTGAGAAGAATTATTTGTGTAGGACATTAGGCAATATAATAACAAGTGATTGGTGGCGCAACGCACAGCCCCGTTCCAAAGGGGACACTCCTAGCATCGATCCATCCATCCATCCATCTATCCATCCATCCATCCAACCATCGTCGGTTGTTACAAAAGTTAGGCTAACCGAGCAATCTGTATGTATTATTTTTAATGCTTTTCAGTTTCGTGGTTATATTTAAGCAGGCAAAGAATAGTATTTTCCTTTCTGCAAGCAGGGTTACTTTTGTACTACGCCTTGTTGGTACAAGATTATGGTGAGTACTAGGAGGAACCCACGCGTGCGGTGTTCTCAGTGCGAGCGTTCCTACGCGATTGAAGAAACGCGGTTTATGTCAGTATGCGAAGAAAGCGGGTTAGTTTTTTACTGTATGATGTGTGTGCTAGGGTAGCGACTGGACCGTCTAGTGCAGGAGAAGGATAAGCAAACTAAGCGGGTTTTGAAAGCTAGAAAAGTAACTGAAGAGCGAACAGAAGCGGAGGAAGGTCGTAGAAGATAAGCTAACTAACATAGAACTGAAGCTGAGGAGCGCCATTCCACAAAGCTACAGTGTACTAGAATGTTTTACAGTAGGTCGAGCGGAGGCGCATCCTATTGCGCGTCGCATACCCTCTTTGGAAGAAAGTAGCGGCGGCGCTGTCGTCGCCCGCACTTGAAGCGAGTGTGCGCTGCTTCTGCGTCTGCACGTTGTTTTTCGATGTCGTCGCCGCGGAACGTAGCTTCTTTCGCACCGTTTTCTGCGTCACTGTTTATGATATCGCCCAAGCGGCGGTTAAACCACTGTTACGCACCAGGCTGCGCAACTGGCTATGCAAGAACAGCCCAGGAGCGCAAGTTATCGCTTTTTAAGGCTCCGAACGATGAGCACCAAAGGCTTACTCATGTTTGCAAGGTATTTAGCGCAGTTTAAAGAAGACAGAGACGTGACAGAGACACAGGATAGCACTGTCCTGTGTCTCTGTCACTTCCCTGTCTTTTTTAATTGCGATAAAGGCTTTGCCAATATGAGGAAACCGTACCAACTAGCCCAAGAATCAGCCTTGTTGAACCAAAGGCTTGTTTGGAAGCGAAATCTCCACAGGCTTGACAAGCTGCTGGACTCTGATTTAGCTGTTTGTGAACTGAACTTCGAGCCGCATTTTATCTTCAGGCTTTATGTCCACATGATCAGTGAAACTGAAGTTACAATTCCGAGGGGGATCCCAACGATTGCTCCTAACGCTTGCTCCACTTTTATATTAAAGGGTAAACAAGTCTTACCCGCCGTTCCCCAGTGGTTACGGCGTTGGGCTACTGAGCACGACGTCGCGGGATCGAATCCCGGCCACGGCAGCCGCATTTCGATGGGGGCGAAATGAAGAAAACACCCGTGTACTTGGATTTAGGTGCACGTTAAAGAACCCCAGGTGGTCCAAATTAATCCGGAGTCCCCCACTACGGCGTGTCTCATAATCAGATGGTCATTTTGGCACGTGTAACCCCATATACTATTACTATTAAACAAGTCTCGTGATGCAGCGCGGAGAAAGTAGCACCAACTCTTGAAGCTTAGTCGCTTATGAGGGTAATTATACCAAGCCGTTGGACAGTGGTCCACTGAAAGCGAGCATATTGTGTAAATAAAAGTTTGCTATATCACAACTTCGTTAATCGTTTATTAATCGTTCATAACTCTACGAACAAATACACGCAAAGTGCCTCGAGCGGCAATTTTGCGTGTGTTCGCGGGCTTCTATCACGCTCGAAAAAACTCTTTATGTAGCACGTATTGAGCAACATAAACCTGCCTCGGGAGTTTTTCATATTGCTCTTCTATTTTCTCATTAACACTTTTCATCCCATTGTAATATTTCGGAAGTTGAATAATTAAGACTAATTATGTAATTAGGCGGAATGCCAAAAAAGTAATCGGGGTATCTCCAGGTGACGGCAAACAACTTTACATTGGTTCTGTCCGGCTACGTGGCATCTGACTATTTTTAAATCTTGGTGCGTGATAGTTCGGACACCCTGCATATTGCAGTCGGCTATCCAACTAGGCCGCTTTCTAAAATCGCGGTAAGCGTTCGCAAATACTCATTTTACGCTTTATACGTCCGTAAAGAAACGGTGTCGATAATAAGCCTGGCAAACTGCAACGAATACCACTGCGAAATGTGAAGTATTGCGTCTATGTCTCTATATAACAGACGATTCCACAACTACAACACGTGCAAGTGACAGTATTTGAATTTTTTCATACGCATAACGAAGCTGCAATGAATAAAAACCAGAAGCAAAAAAATTTGTCCCTTGCTAGTCGTGCATTACTGCGTGGCGGTAAACTTCACCCGCCGAAAACGCCGGACGTAGTGGTTGTCCTAAAGCTGACGCGCTTTCAAGTGCGGCCGACTACAGCGCCGCCGCATATTTCTTCTCCTCGAGGCCCTCTCCAGCCTAGGCGGTCGAACCACTAGGAGATATTCTAGTTCGCTATAACAAAGCAATAGGCTCCCTTTATTGGTCAGGCGGCGCAGCGATCGGCTCATAAATGATAATATATTTACAAGTTCTCTACAGTGAACTGCAACACAGCTAAGAAGGTGGGAAGACCATTATTACAATTGTCGTTCTCTTCCACACAGTAATCAACATCGTCTGTCACAATGCTCGCCGTCCAGTGACAAGATAAACCCACCCGACTTAAAAAAGTAACGTTTACAAATGCCATTAGAAGTAAGAACAGTTTCTGACGGTTGGAAGCAAGCCTTAAAGCAGGTATATTTTTACTGAGATTTACAGCATGGCCTAGTCAAGAACCACCGATGCCCGAGATATCAGACTAGACAAAGTCTCTATGTAACTTCAAGATTACTCATTGTAGCGCAAGCAGATTCATATTGTACTGATAAATATTAGGGATCGTTTGTGTTCTTTACTTCTTTCTACTTGTCCTCATATTCATTTCGCAGCAATCTTTTTCACCAGTACTTCACGCAAGCCTCCTGTGATACAGGTGACCGTGGTCAGGGAAGTGGTGCTGCAGTTTTGTTTTCTTCAATGGTACTCTCAGTATTACTGGGGTGAATGCTCATCTGAACCTTCTATAGGCATCTTGTCACAATTGGTAAATCGGTGTATTTATTCTTTCAGTCAATCAAGCAGACTAGTCCTTTATTGTGCAAAAAATTACCTTTTCCAGTCTAGTAAAACAGCCTTATGTAATATTTCATTGTCTTAATTACGCATGCTGTTATGACCTAGCTTTTAATTTTCACTTGTGTGCTTCCAAGTCAAGCCATTGTCACATTTACCCAAACTTTACTTGCACATGTCTAACAAGTATTAGAAAGTTTGTGAGGCTACCGATATCATAGGAAAGCTCGCACACCAAATTTTCTGATCTGAGGCAACACTGTTTTTACATTGTCAAAGAAAAGCATACCCACATATTTGTACTTGTGTAACAGTGAAACTAAGTAGGAACAATAAAGAATGATTTGAAAATGTTCACATGTGTCAAATTTTATTACCAGATTTAGAGTGGGTACATCTTACTGGTTCTTTCTTTCACTAGCACAGTTGCTCAACAGCAGCATCTGCCATTGGAATTCGCCTTTACTATGTAGAGGTGCATATCTTGAAACATAATACACAGAAAAGCCATGAATAATGATGTACCATCAGCATAAGTTTGAAATGCAAACAGGAAACAACATATCATAACACCTGTTATGTGTAAATACAAACCGCAATGTGTGAGCACACTGTTGCCTGTTTCCAAGCACGGAGCAGTCCCATGTGTACGTTTTGGAGTGAATGAACCTACTAAAAATGCAGGTGAACTTGAAAACAGAAGGCAGTGCTGTTGTCTTGGAATTGTTCGTGATTGAATCATTATGATAGTGCATATATAACTTGTTATTGCACAAATATAATACCATAATTCAGATGCAAAATATTAAACATATTAAAGAAAACCTGACAAAATATAGATTTAAGGTAAACTGACAACGAAATTGAGAAATAAATACTAATTAAGAGTTCAGAACTGGTGGACCCAACAAATTGTGTTACGAAACAAAAGTAATGACAAACATACTGTTGCCTTAGTGCAAACTGGGCATACATCATGATGAACCCAAATGTGTTTGGTGCAAGCCTAGAAGCAATAACAGTACCGAAATAACTTCACCTATTGTACAATGTAATGCTACCTAGCACGTCTTCCTCCTACGATGCTCACGTCAAGGCGCCACTCATATACTAATTACAATAAACCTTGTGGACAAACGACGCACAACAGCTGCATGTGTAGCTCTACGAGTCGTACCTTGTGAGGAGGCACGATACCTTTCTTCCTCAAAACTTATCTACCTTGCACTGCTACCTATGGAAACGCTACACGGCGTGCCACCTGGTACAATAATATGAGAACAGCAATGCAAATTGTGCACATATCGACGCTACACGGCGCGCATTTCACATCGGACAACACCCAACCGAAACGACTACTGCAATGAGCCCATAGCAGTTTACGCTGTAAAACTAAGCACGAACACGACAGTACAGAAACAAACCACCGCAACGGAAATGATTGGTAGTGATGGAACAAAAAAGTGGGGCATAACGCTGAGACCGAAAAAATGGAGCTGCATTGGCCATAAGGCAGAAATCCGGTGGACCATTTAGAGTTACAGAATGGGTGCCAAGAGAAGTGCAGACGAGGACGGCGAAGAGTTAGGCGATGTGATGGAGTTATAAAATTTGCGTGCACAACTTCGAATCAACTAGTGCAAGACAGAGATACTTGAAGATAGCCGGGGGAATTCCTGAATCTGGAAAGACGTTCGCAACTGTCGTTCTGTGCTTAAAATCGAATATCTTGTCGGGGTTGGAAGGTAACCAAAGATCGGTATGCCGGTTGGCTTTGGGAGCCTACAGCAAAACCACAAATGAGGCAGTGCAGGGTGACATGAGTTGGGCTTCAATTGAAGTCACAGAAGCGCAGAGCAAAATTAGTTTTGAAGAAAGACTCAAAAACATGGATCAAGATACCTGTAAATGGGCGGTTAGATTATTTGTGCCTGTAAAGCGTGGACAAGGAATGGAGGAAGTGGTGAAGAAAGTTCGTAACCATGTACAGGGTAATTGCAAGTGTAAATAGACAGCCAGAAGTCATAAAAAGTTAGCGTAGCTTGCACTGGAGGTGCAATGCTGAAGACACAGCGGAGCTGATAAGCACTTCTAGTCCTGGATTTTGGGCTAGGCTAAGCACTACCAAGTCAACCCCAGCATTTTGCGGAATTTATTATTGATCGATTATCGATTAGCTATTGATTGGCTATCGATTGGCTACCGCAAGGTATTGGCCACGTATTTCAAACCAGATCTGTCGTAATCGACAGACAGATTACGCTCGGCGTACACAGCTCCGATGTTAAAAGAAAGTGAGAGAAACAGAGACAGTGAATTGGATGCAAATAATGGAAACAAAACAGACCATGGGTATTTAAAAAAACTAGGAGGAATAAATTAGAAGGAGAAATCTGTACGATAACACGAAAGGAAGTACCCTGCTATTTGAGGCTCGAGCTGGTTGCCTGAGGACAAAAACGTACCGGAGTAAATATGTGTAACAAGATGAGGCATATATATGGTGCACCAAACATCCGGAGACAGCTCCGCGCATTCTAATGGAATGCGAAGGGATTCACCCAGTGAGACCTGTAAGTAACGTTAACCCTTCAGAAGCGCTTGGATTTAAAGTGGACGGAAGCATCAACCGGTCAGCAGTCGAGATAAGCAAGAGGCATTTAGAGTATTGGGGGGAAAACGCGGGGAACAGATTGATACGACCGGAACCCTTACAGGCAGAGGTAGCGGTACAAGGTAGATAGATAGGCTTGAGGTAGAGAAATAAGATGAAATGGATGTTACAGAAATGCTGGAATGCAAAGCCTGTATAGGATATAGCTGTGTAACTCAAGTAGGCTAGGTGATCATTTGTCACCGTCCCGTTTCAAAGAGTACGCCAATAAATCATCATCACCATCGTTTATGCACGCGTGGTTCTCCCGGCGACGTATGGACCAGTGTATATGTACCAGCGCCATCTACGATGCAACCTTGAGTCTTCACGCAGCCCTGCAGCGGCGACACACACAATTGGCATTAGGTTGGCTAATGCAAGCCAATCAAAATAAAAGAGAAACTTAACAGTTACGAAATGTTTTGCGCATAATGGACGATCTGGTATCAGAATCCAACTTTCGCATTTTACCGCGGCGGTCCATTGCTTGCAACGGTTTTCATCAACAGGAACCTATGAAAACTTAAGCCTCTTGTGTATTTCGACGCAGCTCAGCTCGTCCACATACTGCGTTTCTTTCATTGTAAAATCATAGAATAAAGACCTCATAGATGGAACCTCACAACCACCCGCGCAACCCAGCGGCTGCTGTGGTAGGCGCGGCACGGGCGGCGGCTCGGCGGCGGAGTGCCTACCAAGCGAAACTAAATTCCGATGACAGCGCCACCGCATTTTCGTGACGTAGCGCCGTGGTTGTAGATCTATAGGTAGATGAAAGAGGAGGAGAGGGAAAAAGAAGAAAGGAAAGGCAGGGAGGTCAACCAGACGCACATCCGGTTTGCTACCCTACACGGGGAAGGAATTTCAAGGAATGAAACGAAAGAAACGAGAGAGAGGGAAGAAAGTACGATCAGTATGAACACGTGCGGTTGTCCAACACTTCACAATCGGTCACTGAGGCCAGGTCGACTTCATGAACTGTAGCAATGCCACGCTGCTTTGTAAGCCTGCGAATTCAGTATAAGTAGATGAAGACATTCTCCTGACATTTGGCTGACACTGTTAACAAAGAAGCTCGAGAACAAGTTAAGGACCACACAGAAAGCGACGGAACGAAAAAAAGTCACAGTTTCGCCCGAAAGGCGAAGCATCAATTGCGATAGAAAATTTACTAGTAGAGTATACAGAGTAAGGAACGTATAAGGAACGTATAAGTTATAAGTGTATAAGTTTTATTGGCTGCATCAACATGGGACACATTCGCTTACTAACTGTATTAACAGGCATGGTGTCAGCGCGCTAAAGCAAACATGAATAGATCACAGTCGATGACCGCAGACAACCACTGTCAAAACGCTGGCGTGAACAAGCGCGGTGATGACGTGACCTATGCTGCGTGTGGTCTATCGCTTGAACGGAAACTGAGCGGCGAAGCACGGTACATACAAAGGTCGGAGCCGGTCAAGATCGATTTCAAGATACGGTGCGCGCGACAGCCCTCAGCCGCGCAAAGTACAAGTACGCATGGGAGATTGCATCGCCAGTTCCCTTTGCACCCGGTCGCAAGATACGCATTTAGTGCCGCAGCTAAACGTCACCTCCCTCCCATCCCCCAACGGCCTTTCGCCCGACCGGAGACGGCGTGTTTGCTCTCCGCCGTGCGTTTGCTCTCCATGAAGCGCGCGTCCCTCGCGCGCCTTTACTCGCACATACAGCATATGGCGACGAGTTTATCGCCGTTGGACCTTATACGGAACCTCACGGCAACGACGACGACGGCAGAAATGCGCTTTGAGTGTCCTTATAATTGTTATCGCAATAAAACGCTAGGCCTAACATTAAGAGAACGGAAGACAGCTGTGTGGATCAGAGGGCAAACGCGGATAGCCAATATTCTGACATCAAGAGAAAAAATGGAGCTGGGTAGGTGATGTAATGCGTAGGATGGATAACCGGTGGACCATTATAACTACAGAATGGATACCAAGAGAAGGAAGTGCAGTCAAAGCTAGAGCACTGCACGGCTTCGGGCTTACCCGAAAGCCCGGGCCCGGCCCCGCCCGTGGGCCGGGTCGGGCCGGGTAGGGCAGATTTTTTCACGGGCTCGGGCCGGGCTCGGGCACGGCATGTGCGTTTTGACCCGAGACCGGGCCGGGCTCGGGTATTTTGACGCGGGCCCGGGCCGGGCTCGGACTTTCTGGTGTTGTGCTGTAACGTGCAGCGAGTTATGCTCGCGCGTCTCGATTCTGAAAAACCTTTTGGCCCGGCGCAGCTGGAAGCTAGCAGTGCTACTCCTGTGTACTTCGCTTTTCTTCATCCGTGGTATTTTGCGCTGTTTGAACAGAATGTAAAAGTCCAGAAAGACCGAAGTCACCTCAACCCAAAGGATGCCATTGTATTCCTTACCTAAATCATTGTAATTAATGCTTTCAGCGCGGAGTAAGCGCGTTCACGACTTACTGATTCTTCAAAAGCGAATTGGTAAAACGATGACTGATTAGATAAGATAATTCGTCACGCGGCTGAAGTATGGCACTGCGTCCATCCATGATTGCACGCATGTTCTCAACCGGTCGCCTAGCAGCAGCGCATTACGCTGCACCATGTAGGAACGAGAAGCTTTCTTTCTCCATTGGCTCCATCAATACGCTGCGCTCAGGACCAGTCATGGCTGCGCTTTGGCTAGAGTGGACTAGAATACGGTCGAGCGGCTGGGGTGGCGCATGCTTTGCAGTGAGGTGCCCGACGTGGAAAATACTGTGGCGGCGCTGCGGTAGAAGTGGATTGGACCACATCAAGATCGCGCCGTTGGGAACTGCTGGCGATACTGCTCGGCAGGGCAATTTGTACTACTTTGCGCGCTGGCCACTCAAATGGTGTTCATAATTGCATGTGACATGTATTTATGCCTAAAGAATAATTTCCTTTCATTCTCTTCTTTATGTTATTTTTTAATGCCGCTCGGTGGTCTTTTTCGGTCTCGGGCCGGTTTCGAGCCGGGCCGGGCCGGGCTCGGGCCTAAGGTAAGGGGTGGCGGGCCGGGCCGGGCGGGTAACGTAGATTATTTCCGGGCCCGGGCCTGGCCCGGGTCGCGCCATAAAACTTTTGGTCGGGCTCGGGCGGGCAGCCCAACGTAAAAACGGGCCCGGGCCGGGCCCGGGCTGAAAAAATCGGCCCGTGCAGTGCTCTAGTCGAAGCCGGCAGAACACTTGGTGGGGTGAAGAAGTTGTGAAATTTGCGGGCGCAATTTGGAATCAGCTAGCGCAACACAGGGGTAATTAGAGATCAAAGAGAGAAGCCTTCGTCTTACAGTCGACATAAAATAGGTTTATAATGATGATGACGATGACTACCCACTTAAAAAATATCTTACAGAAAACTCGAAGTGTGTTGAAACGTACGCAAACGGCGCCACACTCAGCACGAAATAGCAAGTTTGTAAAAGTTACAAGCAAAGAACATCACTATGATAAATATAACTCTGCAGGAACGCACCCGCGCAGGCCGCTAACACGTCTCAATCGTCACAATCTGTGTGCGCGATATTATACTTAGATTGTGAGTTAGCGGTTTTAAGATCTAGTTTCTTCTTGTCAGAATGCAATTGGAATACGAAGGCGTTGGCGTTATGTCGCACCATCTGCTACTGCACTCTAAACAAGGTTTATTGCACCCTTTGGGGCGTATTTTTATCCGACGACAATAACTGTCATCTGTCTTGCTTTCGTTTTATTGCGATAGCAATTATATGGACACTTCAACCGGATTTCTGCCGTCGGCGTCGTCATCGTCGTCGTCGCCGTCGCCGTGAGGTTCCGTATAGATAAAATCTTCGCCGCGCGCCAGTAGGCCCCAGCGGAAGCGTGCGGGGACGCGCGCTATCACGGAGAGCGAACGCACTCAATCTCCCGCGCGCAAGCAAGGAAGCGGAAAGCCAGCGCCGGAGGGAGCAGCAGGGGGGGGGGGGGGGGGCACTTCTCTGCCAACAACCGCGCTCGGTCGCTCGTCCCGCACAGTCTCTTATCTCTCCCACGCGCAAGCAAGGAAGCGGGAAGCCAGCGCCGGAGGGAGCGGGGGGGGGGGGGGGGGCGGGCGCACTTCTACTCTGCCAACAACCGCGCTCGTCGCGCGACCGCACCGTATCTTATCTCCACACGGCTCTGACCTTTATGCACTGTGCATTCGCCGCTCAGTTTCTGTTGAAGCGCTAGACCGCACGTACCTTCGCCCGCTGCAGCGTATGGCTTGCTTCCAGCGAGCGTTTTGACAGTCGTTGTCTGCAGTCATTGAGTGTGATCTATTCATGTTTGTTTGTGCGCGCTCACACCACGCTTGTTCATTCAGTTAGTAATAGTCGGGCCACATTTTCCAACGCACGCTACACATGTAATGCTGCCCGGATCGGCAGTGCAGCGCTACAGGGGTGTCCCTTCGCACGCGCTGCCCACGGGAAGCGCTTCTCATCAACACCACCGTTTCACACGCGCCTTCTCGTGGTCATCGAGTCTCTCTTCATGTCGGTCTACTTACGCCGCAGCACACCTGCTTACTTAATCAGCTCATGTTTACTACAATTTATATTGCTACCAAAGCCGCTCACCTTACATCGTATGACATTGCTGTGTTGCTGTCGCATTCATTGCTTCGCCCTTAGGGCGAACTGTGACATTTTTTTTTCTTTCTAGAAAACTCTACGGTTCCTACTTTCCTGTCAAGAACGCTGTCTCTTGCTAATACCACGCTTGCGGTTGATGACCTGGAAGTACCGGGCACGCCGCGTTACAGACTGGAAAGTCACGCAAGACAGATGGCGATTATAGTTCAGTGAAAAAATACGCCCCTCATGGTGCAAACGTTTCATATTGTGTACAAGTTGTCTTGGCATTCCAAGCTGGTTTCTTGGTTGGATAAAACGTTTACTTGCTGGCCCGTGAGCAACGGGTTGTGATAACGGCTCATCGTGATCGCTTTTTCAGTGTTCTGGCTGGCGTACCGTGACGGTCAATGCTCGGGCCATTTCTGTTTATTTGATGAAAAGGGTTGCCGCTAGCTAGCGGCGCTTGGCTTTTAACATGGGCAGTTCGCAGAGTGGCTTTGTCTATGGTGCGCTATCAGTCACTAGATCATGACGACTTGCCCAATATTTCCCAACAGTTACTAGTCTACGTGAATCTCTATACCGATGACGGTTTATTGTATTGTCTCGCCACATGCAGTAATGAAGCAAGCGTGTTAAAGTGTAATCGTGACAAAATTGGGTCTTGGTGAGATAAATGGATGATGAACGTACATACCTGAAACTTTTCTGTCCAATTCACCAACAGCAACAAAAACAAAAAGCGATCATCTATAATTTATCCTTTTTTTCACGGAGAAGCAGTACAGATAGCTGGTGAGGTGAAATACCGGGTGTTTTTTTTTTAGCTGCATCAAAATTTTAAAATTCGAAATATATATTGTTACGGGGAGAAAATATATGTATTTACAATATATACAGAGGGTTGTAGCTCTGTGGCCAGGGTGACACCATCTACCGAGCTCCGAGACACTTCAGCCTCTTCTTCCCCAACCAACGTCATTTTGTCCACAGCGGTACAAACTCATACGTGACATGAACCCCCCGGCGGCAGAAGCATCGTCTCGATGCTTCTTAGGTGTCAAATCAGCGTGCGAGTTATAGGGCTTTAGTCGCGAAACGTGCACGATATCAGTTCCTGGGGTGGTAGAAGACTTTGATTCACCGGTGAGATCTCATATGTGAGGCTGGTGACTTGGCGAAGAACTCGGTATGGCCCGACGTATCGTGGCAGCAGTTTTTCGCAAAGGCCGACGCGACGGGAGGGTACCCAAAGCAGAACAGGAGACCCAGGGCTGAAATGAGCGTCCCGACGATGACTGTCGTAACGGTGCTTCTGGATAGTCTGAGATGCCAGAAGACGGGTCACGGGCAATACGACGTGCTGCGGCCGCGCGAACAATGGCGTCGTGAGCATAGAACGTGGTAGTGGTGGCGTCAGAAGGGAGCAGTGAGTCAAGAGGCAGGAGAGGGTGCGGCCATATAGTAGATAGAACGGGGAATAACCAGCAATATCGGACGCGACGAATTGTATGCAAACGTCACGAAAGGTAAGGTGCCGTCCCAATCCCGGTGATCATCACTCACGTACATGGAGAGCATGTCCGTAAGTGTACGGTTGAGACGCTCGGTAAGTCCGTTTGTCTGTGGGTGGTAAGCCGTCGTGAACTTGTGGGACGTTGAGCAAGAACGAAGAAGGTCGTCGACAACCTTAGAAAGAAAACAGGGGCCTCTATCGGTGAGTAGCTGACGTGGGGCACCATGATGTAGGATGACTTCCTGGAGGAGAAATCAGCCACATCAGTTGCGCAGCTTGTAGGGAGGGCCCGCGTTATGGCATAACGCGGGTATAGTCCGTCGCAACAGCCACCCACTTGTTGCCGAGGATGAGGTAGGAAATGGGCCAAGGAGGTCCATGCCGACGCGGAAAAATGGCTCACTGGGGATATCTATAGGCTGAAGGTGGCCAGCGGGAGACAATGGAGGCTTCTTGCGGCGTTGGCAAAGTTCGCAGGCAGCGACGTAGCTTCGAACAGAGCGATATAGCCCAGGCCAGAAAAATCGTCTGCGCACACGGTATATGTACGGGAGACACCCAAATGACCAGCGTTAGGCGCATCGTGTAACTGCGAGAGAATTGTCGAGCGGCAGATGCTGGGAACGACGAGGAGCAGTTCCGCACCATGTGGATTCATGATTGCGTCGGTATAAGGTCCCGTCCTGGAGAACAAACATACGGAGAGAAGCGTCCTGTTTGCTCCGAGGTAATGCGTTCGATGATGGATCGCGAATATGGGTCACGACGCTGCTCGTCGCTGATGCGTGAGAAGTCGCAGATCGACAAAACGCAGGTATCTGTATCGGTTTCGGTGCCATCCGGTGGGTCGACAGGGTAGCGGGAGAGGCAGTCGGCGTCCTATGTAACCGCCCAGATTTGTAGGACACGGAAAACGTGTACTCTTGCAGGCGTAAAGCCCAGCGGCCAAGACGGCCTGTCGGGTCTCTGAGTGAGGATAGCCAACAATAAGGCATGATGATCTGTCACGACGGTGAAATGTCGACCGAACAGGTAAGGGCGGAACTTAGCAAAGGACCAAAACAGGGCCAAGCATTCCGTTCTGTTATCGAGTAGTTTCGCTCTGGTGCAGAAAGAAGACGGCTAGCATACGCGATCACGCGATTGGTGTCCCGCTGTCGTTGGGACCAAGATAGCGCCAATGCCATGGCCGCTTGCATCAGTGCGAACTTCGGTGTAGGCATGCGGATCAAAATGACCCAACACGGGTGGATTGGTAAGGCGACTGAATAAGCGTTGAAAATGTTCAGCCTGGTCGGGTCCCCAACAAAAGTGGTGTCCTTTTTCAGAAGGTCTGTGAGAGGACGAGCGATTTCGGCAAAGTTCTGGATAAATCGTCGAAAAATAGGAACACAGCCCTAGAAAACTGCGGACATCGGTAGGAGAACGCGGAAGGGGAACTCCCCAACGGCACGAACTTGTCAGGATCAGGCTGGACGCCAGAAGCGTCAACCAAGTGACCAAGTACTCGTATTTGGCGGCGGCCGAAAATGGCATTTTGCAGAATTGAGTTGTAGGCCGGCACGTCTAAAAACATCAAGGATAGCTGAGAGTCGGTGAAGGTGGCTCTCAAACGTCGGTGAAAAAACTATGACGTCATCAAGCTAGCAGAGGCATGTGGTCCATTGAATCCGCGCAGAAGAGAGTCCATCATGGGCTCGAAGGTAGCGGGGCATTACCAGTCCAAAAGGCATCACTTTAAATTGGTAGAGACCATCTGGGGTGACGAAGGCGGTCTTTTCGCGATCTCGTTCATCCACTGCGATTTGCCAGTAGCCGGAGCGCAAATCAATCGGATGAAAAATAACTGGCACCGTGTAAGCAGTCCAGCGCGTCATCAATACGCGGAAGCGGATACACGTCCTTTTTCGTAATCTTATCAGGTGACGGTAATCGATACAAAATCTCCAGGTATTGTCCTCTTTTTAACCAAAACGACAGGTGACGCCCACGGACTGCAGGAAGGCTCGATAATATCTTTGGAGAGCATTTTCTCCACCTCCGTTTGGATCACCTGGCGTTGAGCTGCTGACACACGGTAGGGCCTCCGGTGTATAGGAGGAGCGTCACCAGTGAGATGGGATGGGTGACGACACGGGTGCGACCTAGTGGGCGATTCCCAAAATCAAAGATGTCTTCATAGGACATCAGAATACGGCGAAGGGCGTCGCGTAAGCAGCCGTAGGTCAGTAGCTATCACGGGCGTAAACTTGTCGTTGCTTGAAGTAGGACGGTCGGAAGCTGCAGCAGTGTCGAATCGTGGTTCGGGCGTAAGAGCAGCTAGTCCACATTCTTCCAAAGGGGACAGCAAAGCGAGAGATACACCCTCAGGAAGCACTTGCAGACACGAACCAAGTTCAGAAGGGGAAGCCAGCTCCATTGTTAACAAGAGTGACAATGGATCTGGGTAGTGTGATTTGGCGTGCCAGGAGAACGTCGCAAAGTGGGGACACACGTAAGGACCATCTCGAAGTGGAGGAGAAGGCGACATGAGGACGTAGGTCGCAGCATCAGGTTGCAGGCGAACAAATTCAGCAGAACGAAGTCAGGACTTGGGTCTTCGGTCGGGTCGGCAAAGTAATGGGCAGTTCAAGGCGAAGGGTGCCGGTTGCACAGTCAATAAGTGCTGAATGAGCAGTCAGGAAGTCGATTCCAAGAACCAAATTTTAAAATTAGAAAAATGTAAATCTTGTTCACGTTATCTTTACCATTTGAGTGCACCGATTTGCGGCCTCTAGATACAGAGCAATTTCCGCACTTACGTGCTTAATTAGCAAAGTTACGCTAATCAACTTTCAATTATCAACAATAGGTGACTACAGCAAATGAGTACTTTGGGGCCCGTCCTCGACACTACCTATCCCACCGATCAAATTTTCAATAGCGGAGTTCATGCGAGAGCTAAGCAACCAATTAGTTCCCCTTGCAGGCTCCTTGAAACCGAAACTGGCCGCAAAAAGAGCGTCGTCGTGGTCGATGTCGCCGCCCCTTGCCTTTCGTCACATCCCCGAGGTAGGTGTCGGTCCGGCCCGCGAGCAGCTTGCGTTATCTCCTTGCAATCTGCGGCGTTCGCCGTCGACGCTACAGACTGATATGACGCCGTGCCTGTAGTATCTAAAAGTCCAAGGAGCGGGGTTCGCGAACAGCGCAACGGGCGCCCGACGAATGACGAAGTAATTTGGCGGCCCGCCGGCATGAAGCGTTAGACCAACGCCGCAAACAGCAAGGAGATACGCAAGCTGCTCGTTGGGCCGGACCAGCGGTGACGTCGGAGACGTGACGAAAGGCTGGGGGCGGCGGCGACATCGATGACACAGACGCTCTTTTTGCGGCCAGTTTCAGTTTCAAGCAGCCTACCAAGGGGAACTAATTGTTCGCGTAGCTCCCACATGAACTGCCCTTTCAAAATTTGATCGTTGGGTAGTATGTGTCGAGGATGGGCCCCAAGTACTCATTTGCTATAGCCACCTATTGTTGTAATTAGAAAGTTTATTAGCGTAACTTCGCTAATTACGCTCGTAAGTGCGGAAAATTGCTCTGATCTAGAGGCCGCCAATACGTACACTCGAATGGTAAACATACGTGACCAAGATTTAATTTTTCTAATTTTAAAATTTGGGCAGCTAAAAAAAGAAACACCCTGTATATTGAGTCACATTGACCGCTACATTAACGACCACACGGAAAAGAACTGCGAGTAAGGCTATCTTTTGCAGTATTTCTTAAGCAAAAATTCAAGCGCGTACCACAGATAATAAAGAAAATTACATATTTTTACAAATATAAGACCAATACTCGTATACGCCGGGGCTCATTGGAACCGTTTAGGAGCGCTCTCGTCGATACATTAGGATGGGTAGGCAAACATGTTGCGCCATTTGTAACCAGGAATTATATACTTAACCATTATAAGCGGAGATTGCCAGTAACCTTGGGTGGAAGCCAATTTTCTGTGGGAAATAATTGTGCGAAAAATTAATAAAGAGATGAGCAATAGCGACCCATGATAAATACCTGTATTAACAATCACCTAATTACGTTCCGGTAAGAAAAGACCACGCTAAAAAGGAATGCCGTAGCAATTTTGCAATAATGTTTCAAATATTTTTCCCTAATATAATTGAATTGAGACAAGCTGCTAAGTGATCTTGTTCATTCGCAGAATTCTAAAATTGTTGAAAATGCCTTTTATTAACTATTTGTGACATGCTCAGTGTACATGCAATCAGTAGCTTCGAGTACCCACAACTGTATGCAACTCTAAATTTTCCTTTTATGACTGCTTTTTTTTTTACGAATTCATTACATAAATTATGGTGTCTTTTCATCCTGTTTGTATTTAAACAATATGCCAATTTAGGCTTGAGCTAGACTCCTTTACAATGATGTCTTACGGTTGATGTAAGTTTGTATAATCGATATTACATCCGCTGCGGTATCCTGTGGTTAATGCGTAGCCCTGCTCAGCTCGTGGTTGTGGTTCGATCACGGCGATGGCGATATTTCGATAGGGCCAGAATGCAAAAAGAAAAAAGAAAAATAACGAGAAAAAAGCTTGGTTGCTTACATTTAGCTACACGTCTACTGTAGAATACGGGTGACAACACGTGCGTTCAATTTAACTAGTAATCGACTGTTTACTCAAATTTATACGACCGATAAAACTACGTTAGATTGTGTAGTTGTCAAATATTTTTCTATCGCTCTGAACGCTTCGCCTTTCGGGCGAAACTGCTTCTTGTTTCGTTGGGCTCATGACTTACTGTTACTTCTATATACTACAATGCTCTTTATTTAGGAGGTGAACTAGTGAGCTTACTATCCGGGGGCAGTGTGATCCCGTCTTTCCTTCTTTCACCTATGGGAACCATTCTGTGGCGCATTCAAGTGTCCCTGCTATTCTCACGGCTGAGAATGCATGCTAGTAGTACGTAGTATTATTATGGAGTTTGAAATACTGAATTTGCAATTGACACCCAGCGCAGTAAGAACACTGACCATAGAGTTTCCTACAAGAATTGCTACAGGCAGCTAAAGTGTATAGGGAAGTTGTAAGTGTGGTGGTTCAGCGAGCATGCTAGTCATGGTCGGTACAAGGATTTTCCGCTTCTTCGTCCTTCTACTTGCAACGACATTGCGGCTTCGCAAGTAGGATGTGTTGCTTTTAAAAGTATATACATATTCTGGAATTTAGGAACGCTGTAGTGCGGGACTCCGGATTAATTTTGACCACCTGGTGTTCCTCAACATGCACCGAATGCACGGCACACGGCGTTTTTGCATTTCGCCCCTATCGAAATGCAGACGCCACGACCGGGTTTTGATCCCGCGCCCTCGGGCTTAGCAGCGCAATGCCACGACCAGTACGCCACCACGGCGGCTAAGGTATGGCGTTATCAATGCAAAACATTTGGCATGACTGCACGTGTGTTCAGATACTTATGGTCTTGCTTTGTTAAGAAAACCGAGTGCTCAAAAGGCGGTAAGATAAAGCCTAATAAACACATCACACGAACGTTTGAAGCCCAAACACAATGATCGGTAGACAATACATGTACCAACCATCATTACCACGGTAGCTCACGATTCCAGCATCAGACTTCCCTCAAGCGATTTTTTGTAACTCTGTAGCGCTAACCACACCAGCGTTGTATCTGCAAAATGGTCAAAACTCACAGCTTTTCTGCCATTAAGCCTTGCCATCGAGGCAAGGCCTTATGGTACAAAAGCAGTGAGTTTTTTTTATTTAAGACTGTACAAGTTTCGTGTACAATAAACGTTCCCTTTTATAGAAGAACAAGATTTGAGGACTGGGCCATGTTTCCTGTGCTGTTTCTTGTTTCATTCCGTGGACTGTTCCTCTGTCATGAAATTACGTCTATACGTTTATGGCGACCCTGGACCAGGCCCTGCGAGCCGCCGCGGCCAGGGGGTTCTACAAGAGGGCTCCACCCGAGATTAACCACGCCACTCTTCGTACAATAAAGTTTATTCATTCATTCGCATTGCAGATTTGTTGTGGTAGTTGCCGTGCTATATCCACGTCGAATAATATGTACAGCCTTCGTGGTACACCAGTTCTACCCAACGCGCTGGTCTTTCGATCTATCCGGAACTGTGTTTCCGCCTCACGCCGAACCTCGCCGCTCTGCGGGCGTTGGGCAACGTTCGCGTGAACCACGCGCCGCGAGCTATTTTGCGCCCGGAGGTCGCCGCCGCTGGCGGTGGTTGAGGCTTCGTCGGCGTTCTGCGGAAGAAGCGAATAAAGGGGGGAGAGTGGGGCACGGCGGCGAGGCTGACGCAATCTGGGTTAGGGCTCCGGCCCGACTGCCACGGTCACATGGTGTCGCGGGCCGCCCGAAAACCGGCGTCTTGCCCACCGCTGCCGACGCCGCGATCGGGGCCCCCGCTTTTGAGCCAACGGAGGAATTGGCTTGGCGTGGCGTTTCTGTGTGTTTCGTGAAAAATTGCTCGGCCCCGTGTGCTTTCGACGCGAGGCCTAGCGTGGTCGCATCGACGCTGCAGCGCGCGTCTGCGTCATCTGTGTGGCTCACGCGGTGAGTGCGTCGGCCTCGTGTCTGTGGTTTGCCACGGAGCAATGCACGGTGTTTGCGCTGGGTCGTCGGTTTGTTGGACGACCTCTGGTGCGCTTTTTGGCATCTACCGTTGCACCGCGAACGTTGGAGTGGCACGTGCTGAAAAATTAGCGTGTGGGTTTATTTTTCTCCGTGTCTTGCTTTCAGTATATGTAGTGTAGGCAAGATACAGCGTATTGGCGAGATGTCAGTGTTTTGGAAGTTTTCTGAACTATGAGGTACTGCAGTACTTCTGTCACTAAGTGAAACCTACGCAGAAGCCGCTAAAAAGCGTAACATCTCTTTGAGGAAACACTTCCCTTTGGAGGACAGTTTTGCAAATGCTGCGACACTTGAAAAAATATTGCGAGAACCAAGTATTCGCTGCTGCTTTTGTAGTTTGGTACGCAAAATACTCATGATAAACACCCATTACATGCGCGGTAGACTTATTATATGTGCTCCAGCTTTTGCGGTTACATGCATTATCAAAGGTAAAGTACATTAGGCCAATTTGACATTTCTTTGTGCGCTGTTATCTAACGGGATCATTTCTAAGACCAATATATTGATATGCAATGGGGCTCTGCAGTGCCGTAAATCTGCGCTGTATCGGCCATTTAGTATACTAAAACAAGAACATGCTACAATTTGCGTGCTAACATCACATGGCTTAGAAAGCCAACAAAAATATTTCGCTCCGTCTGTATACCAATCAATGTGAATCTTAATTTCACTTGTTCTCGAAGCATCTTTTGTATTTCACTGTTGAAACTTAGTGCCAGTGAGTACGCCGAGAGTCAAAGCTAGCCATCCACGGATATCATTTAGCCTTAAGACGCAACAAGCGGCAGTACCTTCGTAACTCACTTAAAGGTAATGAGGTTGGCAGACTTTTATCCTTAGCAGTAGTCTCGTAAGCGGTCTTTCAGAGTCTCTTGTGCGATCTGTGGAGCGCTGAGAAACGCAGTATCTCATCCCACTAACGATAACGAGTCTTTAGTTTTTCATTGAAGGAGAAGTGCCTTACTATATCTCGATGGCGTACGCCATAAGGTTTACAAATACAAAACAATATGCGGTGTGCAATTTTCAAGAAATTCCGTCCTCAACTTTGTTGTCTGTTTATAAAAGCGGGAGTACTAATTAAGCTTCAGAACCCAACTGAAGCGTTGCTGGTGCTTGACTGGGCTAGTTAGTCTTACGGGACTGCCTCCCCCCCAAAAAAAAGTGTTCTACATGTCGAAAGCCCATGGTCTATTTTTTGTGCAGTCTACAGATTGCAACGAAGGAATGGACTTACGGCGTTAATTTCATGTCGACGACTATCTAGTTCTGTTAAGACTTTTAACAAATTTTGCTAATAGAGAGTGTGAGAACCTTATATATTCAAAAAGAGCCATTTCGAAAAAGACTTAGTGATGTGAAAAAATGTATTGGTTTGTATCTATTTATAGTTATTATTGCAACAAAATACCCCTGATCGAGGACCGTGCATATGTAGATCCGATTACATGAATTATCATGAGGAAACCTATCAGCTGTATTTCTAGAAGTAGTAGAAATAAGTTAAATTTTGAATATTAGAAGGTAGAAAGCGTCTACATGAACAATTTTCAGCGGGGAAAAAATAAGAAACACGTTTTTAAACAATAACAAATATACCTTAAGAACCATGGCGACACCAGCGTAAAATTAGTGATAGTATCCGCATTGTGTCCAACATCGCATTCTTCAATACAAGCAACGAGCTGAGGATAATGTTGACCAAAAGCAGCATACTTATGCGTTATGCCTTGAAGCCTGACTTCATGATATTTTCGTGATGTGGCAATACAATGACGGCCACTCTTTAGCAGATCTTGCTTATTGCGTGCAGTACTGAAGGACATTGTACAATGTATTCGGGCCTTAAAGACGATAATAAAGAAATGAAATAAAAGTTAGCCATACGATAATGCTGCTCAGGGATGAGAGCGTGACACTGCCGGCCGTTTGTGGTCTTGCAGCATGATGACCCCTTAGCATAAGCGTCCAGCTTTGAAAGAATACTCAGACCGTTATGCAAGAGACACCATTGCCTCCTTACTTCCTCTTGCAGCCTTCTAAATATACGTCGTGCATTGTTGGATGGACTGCCAAAAAGAAAATGAGGAGACGGGGAAGGTCTCGCGTTCGTTCTGGTTTTCGTTAGCGAGGCTGTTGCTTGATTGACGAGAGTGCTGCGTCAGGCGCCGCCGATGGAAGAGAAAAACAACACGTGCGTCACGCGAGAACCGCACGCACGCCAGAACCGAACCCCGCTGCTTTTTCTGGCCAGTTTTTTGCCCTTTCGTGTCAGCGGCAGCGACGTTGTATACAACTCAACGCAGCCAGAGGCGTCACATGCTGCCACTTATTACTATTTACTTTCACGCGCGATTAGTGGATTAAGCGATCACAAATTATAGTTTGCCGTATCGGTGCTTTCAGGCCAAAGACGAGTACATATCCATACTCTCGACCATGGTAACCGGCTGAAGTTTGGCGGTACCCCGCGCATTTTGAGTGTCTCAGAGGTGCAGCAGAGCTGAATGACATCGGATGCCGAGTCGCTGATTTCTTTGCCGATGAGGAAACGTTCGCCATTCTTGCGTGTCAAACACATTGTTTCAGTCCCAGTCCTAATCAGCCAATTTACGCACAACATATGTTATTAAATTATTTATTGTCACCTGAGTCTGGAACAGCTTACCCCTAGAAATTAAATGGTTTAACGTCATATAATTTTTGGAGTTCGGAAAAATACGTCTCTGACACGCAAGAAGAAATCAGTACCTTTCATGTGCGCATTCTGCACATTCATTAATAATAAGCTCTATGTTTCAGATAAGACGTTCGATGTAAGTCCTTGCATTTTTTTTGCATAAGAGGCTTCTCATGAAAGACACATACGTATTTTTACTGCAAAGATGCCTTCAACAACCTTTGAGTTCTGGGGTCTAACCTCTATGTGCCTGTTTGTATTTTAATTGGCACAAGCTTGCTTGCTTGATTGTTTGATTGATCGCGTAAATGGTTGATTGAATTATTCATTAAATAAAGTACAGTGAAAGTTCTTTTGTTAATTTGTATATCGATTCACGCAATAATATTCCGTCTTTCAAAGTTGTTATGCCCGAAATGACTATAGGGCCGCATTGTTACGCCTAAATGAGGATCAAAAGGTATCCATTATCCTACATGCCAAAATTTTCTTTGAGGTTCCAATGAGGTTGTATGGCGTGCGTGAGGAAAACACTCTAGGTTATGACAACTTCATACCTGAGATGTACTGCAGTCGAACGGACCAGCAATTTTGAAGCGTTGGCATTTTCGTCGAGCAATGCGTTCGTGTATATGTCGGGCTACATGTCTGGGCCCGTTTAGCTTGCAGCTTTCACAAACACGCCATTTTCACTGCAACGGCAGGTCTCCAATGTCCGTCTGGAATGCGTTCTCGTCATCATAACTTTTTTGTGTTCTTAACTGTGGAGTAAAATTCTTCAAAAGTACCCCTGACACTTCTATCCACTGATGGCGCCAATGAGGTCAGACGAGTCAGCAGATGACACTGACACCCTCAGACGACTTTAGCCTGAAGACACGGTTTCGGCCGACTTGTCGATACCGTTTCAAACCACTGCCATAAGGGAACAAAACCGCTACCAAACCTATTGAGGACTGAGGTTGTACTCCCTTGTCACGAAGTGTTTGAACCTGGAGCTTCGGACGACTCATCTTGGCTATTTTGGCGCGTCTTTCCCGTGACGTCAATTCCCGACGCTGACTAGCTGTTACAAAGCGAGGCTTTCTTTAACTACCGTCCCGGCTTTGACGTGGTTGCTGTGGCTGAATCTACGAATCATCGTATAATCCACGGATATGAAGGCTATATTTGCGTCACATGCACCTACTACCAACCGGCGGGCCATATAACCCCTGTATCCTGGCCGACAATAAGTACCATACAGAAAGTCCACCTCAGTTCCGGTTATACTAAAAAAACTAACTACAGAAAGCTTCAACATATTATTTCCTCTCATAGGTATTTCAAGGCACACCGACTTCTTAATGAAATAGCACGTCATACATTCAGCGGATTTATTCAATTTCATTCGTTTAGCCATTTCGCATGTGCCGCTGGGTGTGTGCCCAGTCTTGGCTAATCGACCGGAGTGCGTGTTTGCCATTGTGGCTCAAGTGCAGAATCCTGAAATGTAGATATATATGTGACCTACTTATCTACAGGTATTTGCATTAATAACACAAAAGCAATAATTGCAGGTAATATGGTTCATGATCGTAACTCTGTGTTTACATTTTGTTTAAGTCACTTATCCTTTTAATCCATGTACGGTTCTAAGTTAACACTTTGTCTCGACTATTCCTTCTTCTTCCCCATATGTTTGCACTACGAACATATTTCTATTGGTGGCATATCAAAAAGACCAAGACTGGGACTCAGTGGAGCTTGCAGGAAGAAATTAATGTGGGGCCTAACTAGTAGAACATCTACTTAACAACCAGTCGTTGTGCCTTTGTGGCTTTGGGCTGCTAAGCCCGAGCACGCGGGATCAAATCCCGGCCGCGGTGGCCGCATTTCGATGGGTGGCGGGGAAAATATTCGACGCCTGGTGGTCAAAATAATTGCAGATTGCCCCACTACGGCGTGCCTCATAATCGTATGTGGGTTGTGCATGTGAAACCTCAAAATTTAAGTTATTCTACATAACCGCTTGCACCATTTCAGAGACAGTATGTCAAATACTCTAGTGCATGCTCTCTATATGGCAGATCAGAGGGCAGTTTCACGGTGGACGTCACTCAGCAGACGGAGACAGTCGGGAGGGAAATGCTCGCAGGCTTAGAAGTACTCGGTTGACAACTCGTTGCTTCATACGGAAGATCAAAGTTTTACGCAAGAAAGAAAAAAGAAGCTCTGTGCTCTGTCCTATCTTTCTTTCCGCCCTTCAAGTTAGTATTTTGCGTAGTACGTAACTTGTTGGATGGATTGAGCGAGATGGAGCGAAAAAAGATGCGGATGCCGCTATGCCATCGCTGCGTTGCTGTAAACGTGACCATATAGGGTCAATGAATATAATCAGTATTCAGAACCAAAAAAAATTAATGTCGGTATGGTTCGTGTTTGGGTTGAGCGCGCACCGCTTTCGCTCCGGCTGAGTTGCCGTTAAGAGAAATGAAAATTTATAACGGTTCGCGAACTGGTTCGTCACAGTAACCCTTATGTCGCACTTTGGCGAAATGCAGCACAGTGCTATCGACTTATCCGCATCACGCATGTGCAGTAGTAGTCAGAAGGTGGAAGAAATCAGCTCTCTGGAACGTGAGAGACATAAATCAATGTTTTCACATAAATATCGATTGATTTTATTGTTATACAGCTACAGCAGCCATACACACCAGAACGGCTATTTAAGCAGTGTCGTCGCAAGAGCGTGCGGCACGCGGACTGCGCCTCATCGCGTGCATCCCTGCGCTGGCTCTTTCCTGCGTTTCCTTGTACTGCCATCCATACTGTGTGCGGGCAGAACAGTGACCATGTGCTGGGATGTTCAAACAGCAAGGCTTTGGAGTCGAATGGAATATAACTAAGCGAGAAAAATGGCTGTTGCATATTGAATCGAACATCGGATATTTCCAATTTATTCAAAAATTAAATCAATTAAATGTTTCGCGGATTGTGTTCGGCAATAAAAAGGTTTCTTCACAATATTTCATACATGCACACTATGAGCAACACGAGAACAAGGTGAGAGCAGGAGCCAACGTTTCGACAAGCGTACTTGTCTTTTTCAAGGCAACGTATGCTCTCCTCGGCACAGTATATAAGTACGGTTCTTCTTCAATTTTCATCTCCCGCATTCCCCGTGTTTTCCCTGGATACATGTACACTGTTATCCAGCACGATCGCATCAGGTTCGCGATGACCGTCAAGTAATAAAAAAAAAAAAAATGTCCGCCTCCATTCCACCCTGTGAAAGTGGATGTGCAGCTAAGCTGGTGCCACCACCACAAGCCGTCGCACCGTCGAGATCAATATAGCGTCCCCGACCTCGCTCGCGCCCTTTCCGTTGGTGCTTCGACGCCGCGGTGCACGTTCGCGGCGTCCATACGCTTGCGCGTAACCCACGTACGGTGTGAACGCCACTGTATTTTTTGACAGTCTTTCCCTCTCTGTGCCTGCTGTTGGAGCGTTCCTTCACCGACCGCAGTGCAACCAATCTCTGAGCGCTCACGTGCTTCACGTCGCGCAACACACAATAAGCAATCAGCGAGTTGATAAGGATGATAAGGTGGGATGAGGGGTTATATGGGTCTCATCATGGTTGATAACGGTTCGACGAGAATGAATAGATGCTAAATAGTGATGGGCCTTATAATTGTCGCAGCAATTCCGATAAGGTTGGTAAACACCGGTAAGGATTGATAAGGGTCGGATCAAGTCAGATAAGGTTGATAAGCACCGATGAAAGTTTATAAGGGTCAGATCATGTCCGATAGTGTTGATAACGATTGGATCGATGTGATAAGGTTGTTACCGACCGATAAGGTTGATGGCTAGTATGTAGTCTGATAAGGCTGATAATGGCCGATAAAGGTTGCTAAGCGTTTATACTGATCGCCTCGAGTTTCAGAACATTGATAATCACAACGGGCTGCATGGAGATGAGCAAGTGGCACAATCCTTACGCATACTTAGACAACTTCCAGAGAAGTTCCTGCGTGAATTTGTTTCTCAGTTTTCAACTGGTTTTGTAAGCAAAAGCAGTTGAATACATTGATGCTCCATAAACATGAAAAAGGAAAGTTAGTGCTAAACACGATGACGATCTTTTTCACGCAACTGCACGTGACACAAATTCATTAGCGACGGCAGGGTTACTGTCACATGATTCGGGTTGCTGAACAAGTTGATTTTCCTACTTTCCCTTTTCAAGGACACCGTTTTTCTTGCTTTCCATGTGTCGTGGCGGGTGAATATTGCGGTTTATCTAGCAATAGTAGCTAGCACGTGTAAGGACCAAATTGGGAGCTTCAACAGAAACGGTGATACTGCAGTGCCTTTCACAGAAACGGTAATCCACCCAAACAGTAATGCTATTATGCAGGAACCGTTTCCTGCCGTTCACGCAAGTTTTAAAGAATATCGGTTCGGGTTGAGTTCCGGCTATGATTCCGGTTGGCGTTCGGGTTTGGTTCGACACCCTGATTTTAATAGATATGCGATGCACAAAGTAGCTGTTTACGGTATTTAGTTTGTTAACAGCCACACGGGCAGTTTAGTAAGTCGAATATGCATAGGACTGTCTCTATTATTATTGCGCTCCAAGCATGTGCTGCTAGTCGTTACTGAAAAAAAAAAACGCGAGTGTTTTTATCCTTATAGCACCTAGAGGCGCCGATAACGTTCGGCATACCCATTACGATTGAAAGTGATGAAATGTCCTGCTTATATCGTTTAACGCCAACACTACGAAAATAACAGCATTTAACAAATGAAACTCCAAAATTCGTCCACGAAAGCGGGGGCTGTAGCATTCCACTAAGAGCGTTGCTCGTTTGTACTTGTTAAGCAAATTACAGTGAGAAAAACAGCTCCGCCGTTATATGTTACGCTGGACCGTATAGTAAAACTGCTTTAACACACTGTTTTACATAGGCACTCAGCTGCATACTTCATTCTTGTGCCATAACGAATGTACCCTACAATACAGCAATCGACTCTGGAAAGAAAGCCATCCTGCCATGAGATTTTGAACGGTGACATCGACTACTAATCCTGCGGGAAAACTCTATACAAACCTTCATGTGGGTTTGCAGCAGCCCGATCAGCCATGACGATTCTGATGTATCCCTTTTTAGAACATCTGACTAACAGGATTAATACTTTCCAGCAATGACTTTCGAAATCGTTGCCACAATTTTAAACGTTTTGCATCATCTGGTTCCAGTATACATCAATTTTAGCACAGCGCGCACCCAGGAGAAGTAAGCACTATAGTGCAGTCAAGAGCACGTGCTGTAGCGTTTCCAGTACACGTCACAAACCTCAATTAATGACCACGGTACATAAAACTCATTGAGAACTTGCCACGGCTCAACAGAAATAATTTCTGTATGAACCAGAAGGAGGAGGAAGGAGGAGGAATAAACTTTATTTAGGGAATTAAATGAGCAGACGCTAAAATCGTCCGAGGTGGGCGGCGTCCCTAGTCCAGGATGCCGTGGGCCTGAGCCGATATCTTGGCCCTGCTCACCAGGCGATGCTGGTCTTCAGGGCTCGGGCTTGTCAGCTGGGCCTCCCACTGCTCGACGGTTGGTCCGGTGATTGGTGGTGTCGATGGGTTTTGTTGACATTCCCATACCATGTGGTAGAGGGCATTGGGCGCAGAGCAGAAGGCGCATTTGTGAGTATAGCTCATAGGATACATGGCGTGTAGCAGGGTGCCGTGCGGGAATGTGCCGGTCTGTAGTTTGCGGAAGATCACTGCCTCTTCTCTTGTTAGATTGGGATGCGGGGGGGGTAGATCCTCCTGCCCAGTCGGTAATGACTCAGGATATCGGAGCACCTTTTCGGGACGCTATCATGTTGGTTTGCCGGTGCTCGTGAACCGGTGGGATAGCCCGGAGAATGTGATCTCGGGCAGCAGCGTTAGCCGCTTCATTACCGCCAGGGACTCGTGTCCCGGGCCCATACAATGTGCAGTTCTTGAAGATTGTCTAGTTTTCCGAGGATGCTCAGGGCTTGTTTCGAAATGTAGCCCTTTGGTAATTTCTGCATGTTGTTTGCGAGTCCGTGATGACTGTGACGTGATTCCTCTCGCTTGCCCGTAGTGGCTGCCAGGGCTATCGCCGTTTCTTCCGCGCAGTCGATATCTGAAGTGCTGCAAACTTTTATTTTAACTGGATTAGCGAATGCTTAGCGTATTGACAGCTACCAAAGTCATTCACTTCCACGTTAGGTAAACTACCTTGGACATAGGATAAAGCAAGGCTATTGAAACGCGATATGAATAAAGGTATTTGTCATAGAGAGTATTCCTCGTCCACTCACGCAAGAAACGGACTCGCAGACGGTTGGGCTTGGTTACTTATAACTAACCTCACATCTAGGGATTTTCATATAGTCATCATGCTTATGGATGTCCAAAAAGAATCAGCACAATGGTGTCGAAGATACAGCGCTAAGCAAACTGCTTATGGCGGCCTAAACAGGGCGTTAGCGAGCTAGTTGCTATTGGCCAGCTTAGACTGTTCCACAGCCTTCATCGTGTGATATGAGTGATAGAAAAAGCTTTACAGGTGTTCATAGCTGCGAAAATGGAGACAGGTATGAAACCTCATTATTTATGGGAGCGGAACAGCCGTACAGTACGAGTGGAAAGATTGTGCTTGCTTTGTTTGAACTGTGGGAATGCTGTCATGTTATTTGATAGGGTCACCCCATCACCCCATCGATCAGCATCGATCGACCCCTCACGTGGCTTGAGCAAACGTTTAAAAAAATGGACGATCCTCGTACCATAGTTTTCATACTTCATTGTCGAGCACAAGAAATCGGCTATCCATTGCTATGCAGATGGGCATAGCCGGATTTCATCGGTCCTCAAATTACCTGGAATGATGCGGCAGCGTTACTATTTCGTATATAAGTTTTGGGGTAGGCACTATCACGATGGGGCTCCCATGGCCGCGCAGGCTCGAAGAGCTGCGCTTTTCAGCCGCGACAGTTGGTGCCTGGCCGCGACAGATGGTGTCTTCCAGTTCTGGCCTGCATCGGATACATTTTGCGTAGACAGCTGAAGAGACACTTGAACCCAAGTAATAGAACACGTCTGGAACAGTCTTGAAGACGTCTTTGACGATGATGAGGATGATGATGGTGATGATCTATTCGCATCCCTTTCAGACGGGTGGTGAAAATAGTCGCCTAGCCTGCTTCAGTTCATCAGGTATGCTCTGCATAGTTTTAATTCTAGCATTTTTGTATACATCTCCTAAATGTATTTTTCTTGTTTGGAAAAAACAAATACCTTGTGCCGCTGCCTATGCCTTAGTGGATCTGGTCGTATCAACCTTCTCCGTGTTTTTTTTTTTTTGTACCAATACCATAAACTTGTCTTGTTTATTTCGACTGCTCACCGGTTGGTGACCGTGGCGTCTCTGCGACGTGGCACACTTTGCGGAGACAGGAAAAACTAAGAAGTGCACATTTTACCTGTGTATTCTAACTCTTTCCATGTGCGAACCTATGAAGCACAACGTAGCTCACATTCGGCGCTAGGAAAGTGTGTATACTGTTGTTGTGCGCAGACGACGTTTCTGTCGTGTTTACAAGCTTCCGGCTCAGCCGCCATCTCGTTGACCGGCAGTGCAGCCTGCATTCTTTTTCACTTTGATTCTAACTTCGCGAAACTGTCTTCCGTGACAGCTCCGTCAAAACTGGAACGAGATTTAAGATGGGCGCTGTCCGCTTACCCAACTACTTTGCTGTTTGCGGCGAGTATTGGAACACAGCCAGTGTAAAGTAGCTGATGTCCGCTTTTCTACCTGGTGCCTCAGCAGGCCTTCTAGCTGGCTGGGAAGCCACTCCTTAAGTCCATGAAGTGTCCTGCCGATGTTTGCCGTGAACTTGGTTTCGCGCCACTCCTGTCCAGTATGTTTTTGAAGCGTTACCTTTTCCTAGCTCGTTCCGAAATCTCGCGTGAGTGCCGTCCGCAGAGAGAGAATGGAGAGAGAGCAGCGCAGACCTTGGCAGCGCGCCAGTAGGCATATCTATTGGTGGAAGCGCACGATGCTTTCACCAATGAGAAAGGACAGTTCGGTCACGTGACTCAAAGCTCGGTTCCCTTCCAACACCAACAGATGGTGTTTACTTCAAAAGCGTGGGTACGGAATGGAGGAAAAGGTCAAGAAAGCGGAAACCAAAAGCGAGGTAGTTGCAAGTGTAAACAGACCACCAGGGTCATAAAAAAAGTGAGTGAAGCAGAGACGGTAAATTTAATGCGAAGAATGGAAACAAAAAAGACCATGTAAATTTGCAAATACGACAAGAAGAAATCAGGTGGTATATCTGTACGATAACAAAAAGGGCGTGCCTTGATATTTGAGGGCCGAGCTGGTTTCCTGTGGACAAAAACATACCTGACAAAATATGCGCCGTAAGATGAGGCATGTGCTTGCTGCAGAAATGCCCGGAAACGACTCGGCATATTGCAATAGAATCCCAAGATATTGACTTAGCGAAAATCGTAGGGTATGTCCACCTTCCAGAAGCATCGGGCTTCATAGAAGATGGAAGGATAACCTGATCAGAAGTCGAGATAAAAAAAGAGACGTTTAGATTATTGGCGGGAAAAATATGCAGATCCCACGCACTGTGAGAATCCATGTTATGCGAAAACTTTGCAGGTACCTGGCTATATAGA
The DNA here is from genome assembly GCF_013339745.2 of Dermacentor silvarum. Lineage (NCBI taxonomy): Eukaryota > Metazoa > Arthropoda > Arachnida > Ixodida > Ixodidae > Dermacentor > Dermacentor silvarum. The sequence continues at coordinate 116,247,527 of NC_051161.1, forward strand.
CAGCTGTGTTTGGGGTTCCGCAAGACGATGCCAGGTGGACCAACGTGTTCCTGTAAATTTAGAAGTTCTGAATTTGGGTCGCGAGCGTACGTGTGCGTGAGGGCATCAGCACGACAACCACGTTTGACCCCAGCCTACGATATGTCCATTGTTCTGTTCTACCTAGCAGTCGACGAGCGTAAGCGAGAGAAACACGATGTGACGGGATCAGCGACTACGTGTTATACACTATACGTACATATGGCTATTTATTGCAGTGTACGTTGAAATAACGATGTCTTCTGTACTTGGAGAAGAAATGTTAAAACTTTATTAACTTGGGCGATCATGAAATCTCTACAACGTCGCACAGTGTACATAGCGTAAGCTGCTACGAGGAAAGTACTGGGCAAGATGGACCGGTCCCGCAGATAATGCAGTTCTAGCACGGCGCTTCCAATCGCAAGTTGTCACAAGTAAACCAGAGAACAAAGTGGCGCAGGGCACGCGCACCGATTGTTTGCGAAATCCTGCAGGTTTTTGAATGAGCAAAGCATGCGTGCGATCGTGGTATAGGGTCAGAGTACCTGGTCGCTGTGCTGGACGGCAGAGGTGCGATTCCCACATCGGTCACGCATGTATTTTTTAACAGCGGAGCTGTTTTAGGCCGAGGTTGGACCGTGCCGAGCGTTATCAGTTTTGCGAAGCGCGCGCCAGCCACAGGTGGTCGGAGAGTGGCGAGGATGAGAGAGGGACAGCGCGCGCCGAGCGACAGGTGGGCGGAGCCAAGGAGAGAAAGACGGTGGCGCGACGCTTTCCGGGGAGAGAGAGCAAGGGGGGTCTACCGAGTAGTAAAAAAGCTTGCACTGCCGGCGCAGAACATTCCAACTTTCGTCGACGAGTATGGCGAGGACGAAGAAGCAACTGTCTCTGGAAGAAGAAGCGGCGCGGCAGGAAAGACGACGGGAGGCTACTCGCGCATGGGCCCAACGACGACGTGCCGGCCCAGAGTTCCGAGCAAGGGAAGCCGAGGCTAAGCGACGGCAAAGATCCGAAGACCCGAGTTTCGAGTGAGGGAGGCGGCGTCGCGCAACGGTACGAAGAGATCATCGGAAGTTAAAGCCAAGTTGAAGCCACCAGCTCGGCTGTTTCATCACTCTTCGCGACGTTGAGTCAGTGACGCTGCGCATTTTTTTTTTTTTTGAATGCGAGGTGAGGCAGGAACCTACCAAACGCAGAGTGCCAAGAATGAGGCAAAAAATGGTTCGCATTAAGAAGCAGGGAAGATTGATAGAAGCGGAGTTTGTGCAAGCGTAAGTAACGGCACAATAAAGTGATAGAGGTTTTAATGCAAGAGATCGAAATCAGATAGGCAAAAGACTATGATGAGTAGAGGCAGTAAACACTAGGTAAATCCGGGAACCTAGATTCCTATTTGTCGCCGCCCATATCAAAGAGAACGCCAATAAACGTCCTCACCATCATCATCATTATCACTAGAGGCCAAACCCTACAATGGCTATCGCAGTATTGTAGAAGCTTTGCCGCGTGGCGCTCACGCTTGCCTTCCTTCGTGAGTCGGTGCGGCGCAGGCGTTTGCCGTCACGTCGCATTATCAGATGGTGTTCAGGCAACGCAGCGGTGGCTGCGCCATCGACTGATTGACACACTGACTGCGCCAGTGTATGCTTACAAAGCCGGGCGAGCACTCGAGCATCGTAGAGGAGGTAATAGTTTAAACCAGAGGCTGTATTCCTTGCAATATTTTCCAACGTAGTTTCACTTCGCAAGATTTCACGTGATTCGCACGCACACGTATAGGCCGACCTCATTTCTATACACTGCGCCAAGCACACATGCCCACAGCGCTGTCGGCCGTATAATTCGGCTAGTTCGGCGTTGAGTCTCGCGAAATTGATCGCCCTAGAATACCGCCCCAGAATAATGTTAAACATCCCTTGCACTGTATGAAGATGCAGGACCTTCAAAGCCCAAGCGATTCGGCGAGCTCGAGATCTGGTGCGGAAAACGCTAGCGAGCTCACAGCTGAGCCTAAACATTCGCGTAACATAATCGTAACCGTGTGTGAATTCTCGTTACTTCAAATAGTCTTTAGCTACATAATTTACTCGAATAACGTCATTACATATGAATTATCGCCTAGGCGGGCATCACTGTAAAAGGAATCCATTCACTCATAATTTAGTTACACTAAACGATCTCCAATGACAAACAATGCGAAACATTTTTTATGTTGGAAAGCAGAAGTAAATCGTCGTAAAAGTCAAGGGTCGTGTTTCCAAATTTGAAAATGAGTTGTGGACTGAAATTACGGGTGCCAAATTAATCGTTGATTTTCCTGATTCACACAGCGGCACTGCGACACACGGGGCGTGGTGAACCCTCCTTCTGGCGTAGTTTGGAGGCATAAAATGAAGTTGAAGTGACTACGCGTTCAATTGGGAGCTGCAGAAAGCGCCATCGAAATCACTAGTGGGAAGAGGGAAGTTTATTATGCGTCCTATTGGCGGGTCAAATCGTGTCACAATACGTAAGGACTACAATCAGCGCCAATCTCACCTGGGGTGGATGAGTGAAAGTAAACACAGACAAAACGAAAGTGGCGTCACCGTCCAATCTGTCGCCCTCTGCCCTCCTTTTCCCGATATAGCCATCTTGTCGTTCTATAGAACCTCGTCTGCCTCAGTCGTTCCCTGACCCCCGCACATTCGGATGGTTCCGAAGCTTCCCGTGGTCGGTCTTCCAGTGAAAGCGGAAATTGTCTCCAAGGCGAAGGACAATGCGCACAACGCTACCAGAACAGGCACGAGGGGCTTAGCTCCGCTGAGCTGAGCAGCCATCTCGGCGTCTCACACGAAAGCGGTAGAGCTAAAACTCCGGTCAGGGCAAGGAAAAATGTTTTTGTTCATTTCACGCAATTAAAGAATTAAAAATGATATTGTATAATAACATAAACGCTGAATAGCAGATATAACTTACACGTTTTAGTTTACACAAAGATCATTTATATTTGCGGGTAAACCAGCGTCCGCTGCCAGGGCAGTAGTGTGGCAGAATTCAAGGAATGCTACGGCAGGATCACTTTAGACCACGCGTTTACGTCGCACGCGCTAGCAGTGCCGGGTTAGTAATCAGGTATTGAACAAAGATTCCATTCCAGTTGTATCGGGGTATGTGGCCATTTTAAAATGCAGCCGCGAGTAACAACATTTAGGCGATCGATTGCTGCCATCAACTTTCGAATATAGACCTTTGCCGCAAAGCACGTAACTGAGAACGTAATTAGCGTAAGTAGTTTAATATTGAATGGACTGCTTTCGTTTTTCTTGAACTGGTCTCCGCGAGGGCAGATAATTCTCATGTGGTGACGTCATTTGAGTAAATTTAAAGGTCTTTTTTATGTGTCCGAAGAAAACGAACATTATACGCTCGTATAAACGTTTGCCGGGTCAAGTGAAGCAAGCAGTGCGCGTCTACGCTTCTGTTTGCGGTGTTTGTAGAGGGTGACCCTTTCGTTACTCGAATCGAGTGTCACGGCACACAAAAACCCTCAATCAAGATAGCTGTTCCTGCTTTTACCAAGACCAAGTGGCGCAGGTGTGTACTGAGATCACACTCTCACCCAGAAAGGCCTACAACGGACTCCACTTTCAAACGACGGTGACAGCGCATCCACTGACATATAGCACGTAACTTCTGCGAGGGATTAGCGGCCCTTTCAGCCTGTGTGCATTCGGTGGATACTGAAGTCGGTAAACTCTCGCGTTGGTCTACAAGAACAGTAAAATGAACTGTATCAAGGGCTAGCCATGTTCGAAAGCTCCCCCCTCGATTCCCTGGCCAAATCCAACGACAGTGGAAGATGCCGTGCCACGTACAAAAAGCAAATAGCTGAACACTACAAGAAAATCAGGGAAAACCGCAATATTTTACCCCACCCTCACGCTTCACTAAACACGGAAGAAGCTCATGTCCTTCGCAAATTTCAGACAAACACTCTGCTCACTCATGCTCTGCAACTTCGGATGGCGTTGCCCTACTCACTTCCCAACTGTCGGAGATAAGGGCAGGTACAGAACACGTTCCTGTACACATGCAACACTGCCATTACCTCTCCTTATTAACGTTACCCTCCCCCTCCTCCTGGAGTGCTTGGCTTCACTCGAACTCGGCGGATCGTCAGCAGGCCTTAGCGGAGCAAGCGCTCTTCTTTACTGGGCCTTACTGCTAGCTTTAAATAAAGTTTTCTGTAAGATATTTTCTAGTGGGTAGTCATCATCATCATAAGCCTATTTTATGTCCACTCTAAGACGAAGGCTTCTCCCTGTGATCCAATTACCTGCTGCGCTAGCTGATTCCAAATTGCGCCCGCCAATTTCATCACTTCATCACCCACCAGTTTTTGCCGGCTTCGACCGCACTTCCCTTCTCTTCTTATCCATTCTGTAGCTCCAATGGTTCACCGGTTATCCATCCTACGCATTACATGGCCTGCCCAGCTCCACTTCTCGCTTAACGTCAACTAGAATATCGGCTATCCCTGTTTGTTCTCTGATTCACACCGCTCTTTCCTGTCTCTTAACGTTAGTCCTAAGATTTTTCGTTCCATCACTCTTTGTGCGGTCCTTAACTTGTTCTCGAGCTTCTTGTTAACCTCCAAGTTTCTGCCCCATATGTTAGCACGGTAGAATGCAATGATTGTACACTTTATTTTCAGCGACAGTGGTAAGCTCCCAGTGAGGATTTGTCAATGCCTGCCGTATGTACCACCCAATTTATTCTTCTGTAAATTTCTTCTCGTGATCAGGGTCCCCTGTGAGTAATTGACCTAGATAAACGTACTCCTTACAGACTCTAGAGTCTGACTGGCGATCCTGAATTCTTGTTCCCTTTCCATGCTATTGCACATTATCTTTGTCTTGCATATTCATCTTCAACCCAATTCTTACACTTTCTCGATTAAGGTCCTCAATCATTTGCTGTAATTCGTCTACATTGTTGCTGAATAGGACAATGTAATCTGCAAACCAAAGGTTGCTGAGGTATTCGCCGTTGATCCTCACTCCTAAGTCTTCCCAGTCTAAGTGCTTGAATACTTCTTCTAAGCATGCAGTGAAAGTATTGAGGAGAGATTGCGTCTCCTTGCCTGACCTCTTTCTTGATAGGCAACATTCTACTTTTCTTGTGGAGAACCAAGGTAGCTGTAGAATCCTTGTAGATATTCCTAAGATATTCACGTATGCCTCCTGTACTCCTTGATACGCAATGCCTCTATGACTGCTGGTATCTCTACAGAATCAAATGCCTTTTCATAATCTATCAAAGCCATAGAGAGAGGCTGATTGTACTCAGCAGATTTCTCGATTATCTGATTGTGACATAGATTTGATCCATGTAGAATATCCCTTTCTGAAGCCAGCCTGTTCTCTTGGTTGGCTGAACGTCAAGTGTTGCCCTGATTCTATTGGAAATTATCTTGGTGAATATTTATACAATACTGAAAGCAAGCTAATGGGTCTATAATTCTTAATTCTTTGACGTCTCCCTTCTTATGGAAGGGAGACGTATAAAGGGCTGCAAGCTTTTCAAGCATAATATGTCCTCCATCTTTGAATAAATCTACAGTTATTCCATCTTCTCCAGCAGCTTTTCCCCTGGTCATGTCTTTCAAGGCCCTTTTATATTCATCGCTAGTTATAGAAGGAGCCTCCGTGTCCGGTTCATCAATTTCGAATGAAAGTAAGCTGGCTGTTTGGGCACTGTACAGGTCAGTATAGAATTTTCCGCTGCTTTTACTATGTCATCGAAATTGCTGATGATTTACCATGCTTATCTTCAGTGCATACAACTTGCCTTGTCCTATGCCAAGCTTTCTTTACTTATTTAATGCTGCGTCCGTATTTTACGGCTTCCTCAATCTTCTCCACGTTATAATTTCGAATATCGCTTACTTTCTTCTTGTTCTGTTTTGGTAGATCAGTGAATTCTATCTGATCTCTTGAGTTGGACACTTTGATGTTTTGTCGTTTCTTAATTAGGTCCTTTGTTTCTTGGGAGAGCTTACCTACTGTTGCCTTGGTGCCTTACCTCTCATTCAATTGATGCTTCCGAGATCATCCTAGTTACGGTTTCATTCATTACCTCTATGTTGTCTTTATCTTCCTTTTCAAAAGCTGCATATTTGTTTGCGAGCACCAGCCTGAATTGGTCTGCTTTACCCTTACTGCCTCTAGGTGGGCCTCTTTCCTCTTGACTAATTTCACTCTTTGTCTCTTCAAATTGAGAGACATCCTAGACCTGACAAACCTATGGTCACTGCACTTTACCTTTCCTCACACTTCGATGGTGAGCATGTCCTATGTGCTGTTAACTCACTGTGAACGTTTTTATCACACGAGAATCAACACTAGACTCTAGCCCGTGCAGTGTGACACAAACGTGAATGATGAAACGGTGTGTGTACGAGTACGTTTCTGTAGACCAATTATTTGCTTCTGTGTTTAATGTATGTAGCAAACATGCGACATTCTCGCTCTATTTCAAGGTAGAACGGCACTCTCTGTTCCCTTCTCGTACTCCAGCGAGGGTTCGCATCTCAAAGGAATCCTCTTTCTTTTCGTCTCACTGCAAACCTCTCTGTTTCTCACCTCGACGTACGTCTTATCTGCGTTTATTATTTATATTATTCCTCGTTCTCTGAGTCAGATACTCGCACCGTGGCTACCCCGTCGCTGGTACAAAAAGCGATTCGGGCACGAGTACACTACTTGAGTGCACCAGAAGAGACCGCTTGCAGTGTACCTGTGCATCATCCCACGTGGACTCAGTACTACTCTCCCTTTTTTCCTCTTATATTTTCCTTCCATTACCTCTAGTCTAGGGTTGCAAACCGGACGCTCGTCTGGTTGACCTCCTGCCTTTCCTCTTCTTGCTCTCTGTTCTTCTTCCTTGATCCATGCTTCTCGTCATAATCTGGGCAATATCACCAAGGTACTGCAGCAGGATGTAGGAAACACACGTGTATCAACACCGCAACGCAGAATACGAATATTGAGAGAGTCAGGATGTTTATTGCAGCGTGCAAATGATGTCGCTGGCTCGGCTAAAATGTTGTAAAAGTTGGGGACCCGCTACCTGTCAAAAAGTGCTGGCGACGTCTCTGAAGCGCGTATCGTTCTTTTTCTTTACACATAGAAAATATCTCAAGTGAGCCCAAATGAACGCCAACACAAAGAACAATTACAGTCATGGACAACAGCGTCGGACATCGCCTTCTAAGGCACGTGAGAACACGGTAACACATTCGAATATTTCTAGTGATGATCATGGCAGGTGTACTAGATATAGGATAATCGTGTGGGAATTACTGTTTTCTGTTCACCTGAATTCTCTGAAGATATTGGCTGCGTGTCACTTCAATTTCGCATAACGTTGTCGCTTCGCAAATGATATTCATGAGCAATGAAACCTGCCTGCTCAGCTCTGGACATTTTTTCAGTATTGTAAGGAGATAAAAGAATGCAATCGCATGTCCAGTGCTGTGAATGCACACTCCCGCATTTGTGGCATTTTGAACCGCCAGAAATGTCATGTACGAAGAAGTCTTACTTGAGGGCGCTTTTGTATGTCCTTTCTTCAAGTACATGTGAAGGACATGAATCTTTCAGTTGGTGAATCGCCGAATTTATGCGGATAAACAAGCTACACTTAAAGTACAAGGTTGCAATCTACCAAGTATCAAATTACGAAGGGGACACATTACCTATCACGCACACATCAGTCGCCAAAGTCATGATTGAGGCGAAGTAAAAACTTGAACTTTTGAACACCATAAAAGTTTTTAGGCTGCTGGCTTAACGCGGCTTCCATTCGCTTCTCGGTGTTGCTGACAGTCCCTCGTGTAGTTTTATATTTATTGTGAAATTAGCGAGATACGGCTGGGAGATTCGTGGCGCAAATGAAGAGATAACGCCTAATGACACGAACTTTTCTTTGTGAATCGTAAACAATAATGGCCGCTGCTTCCCAGCTGTAGCTTAAAGCCGCTGCTAAATCAGCACGCATGCACTTGTCCTGACTGCGAAAGACGCAAAGCGCCACCTGACAGGTCAGGTGGTCTCCTACATTGTGTTAAGGTGGCCGGGAACGCCACTCGCCAGAATTGGTATTCATTTCCTTGGACCATTTCTAACTTGTACTGCAGAGAACTGGTGGATTATTGACGCCTCTTATTACTTCACCAGGCATGCAGAGACTAAAGTATACCCCGGCGGAGCACATCAGCTGACGCAGCTCGATATCGACTTTTCGTCGAAAACGTCAGGCTTAGCACGGTGCCCCAGCCGAGGTACTACTGAGAGGTGCACCGTTGGTGGCCGAACTTCTGGGCGCAGTTTACAAACTCAGTGGCACAGCCCACCGGAAAACGGCAGCCTATCCGCCCCAGACGAATGACTAACGGAGCATTTGAACACGACACTCGAAGACAGGCTGTGCATGTACGTCGACGTGCAACGTAAGAACTGGGAGGAGATTTGCCTCATGTAACCATCGCATCGAACAGCGCTCGACAGGAAACCACTCGTATGACACCATTCATCTTCATACACGCTCGCGAAACGTCCAACTAACAACGTCCAACCAACATCGGTCCAATGCTGCCGCACGAGTATGGCTTCATCGATGCTGATGCTGAAGAATTTCCTCAACGTTCCGAATAAGCCAGACAGCTTGCACGCGCACTCATCCGCCACCAGCATGACGAGGATGCAATCCGATACAATCGTCAGCACTAATCCGTCGCATATGCACCCGGCGAGAATAGATTTAAGTGCACCATGAAGTATTTGTAACAAGCTTGGCGTAGTGCACCACAGCGCTCATTTAAAGGCGATGATGGTATCATCATTATTATCGTCGTAGTCTTTATTATAACCATCACCAACATCGTCATCATAATTGTCATCATCGTCTCTTAAAATGTATTCGTTCTTTCGAAATGTCTCTCCTTGTCGTAAAAGCACAGTGGCAGAAGAAAAGTGCGATTACGAACGTTGTGTAAGCGTCTCTTCTGATTCACAACCCGCCGACAACTCCTTAGAGCGGCGACAAGTACGATTAACCCGTCAGTGGCAGTGACAATATTTACTCTTCATTGCCGAAAGCATGCGCAATATGGAGCATATAGCTATCTTTGCGCGCTGGCCACCATGATTGGGTCCACTCGTCGCCGCGTATTCGCCACTCGACTGTTGCCCAGATCTCCACCCGCCTGCTCGGCGGTTATGATCGAAGGACGCTCTACATCAGGCGTCGCATTTAGCGACGAGTGGAGCGAACGAGAGCTGCCGGTTGTATTATTGGCTGCGATTACACACAGTGGCGCCACCGCTCTGAATCGCCGTCGCGGCGTAGTAAGTAGGATGCTGTGGCAGGCAGTAACAGGTAGGATGGCGTTTTTGCACCGCGACCGCTCGATTTTGCTGCACACGAAGGCTGCTCGATCAAATATGCGCGTTTGCAGAACTAGTGTTCAGTTGGTTGACGTCAGGATTATCTGTGTAAGATGTGTAGGGGCAATGCAGGCCAAACCGCTTCACGGGTGATTCCGTGGCGTCTAAAACTGTCATAGTACGTAACCGTATAGTCAGGCGACCTGCTGCACTTACGGAAGGTGAGCACTTTTTACTGCCATGTCAAACTTTTGTGCATTGTATTTAAACATGCAGTTGCTACCAAGACCAAGTCACTGGAATGGTAGAGCCGGAGCATTGCAAGAAGCTTATGCGCTAGTTACACAAGATGTCAGCGAGCGATACTCTGTTGGTTAAATTACAGTAAGTGCAGTTGAACCTGAGGCACGAGGTGAGAGCTGGTATTTAATGATCAATCGTGTCACATTTGTGGTGCGAGTTTGCTTTGTGTTTCGCAGAAAGTTATTATTTTTCTTGGCTAACCGGGTTTTAATCGATTATTTATTGGCATGTGTGGGCGCTCATTCATCAATAGCAAAAGTAGCGATATTCTATTCTACAAGACAACTAGTTGTCACGCACTACACAACAGGCAAATATGATTTTTAGGCTCACAAATGTCCTAGTATGGCTAAGGCACGTTGAAACGCAGTTCTTTTAATATTAACGACTGCAGCATCACGTTTGTGGGAACTGGCGCGTGGCGTGAAGCGCATTCTAAACATTTACACCAATTTTAGTACATCAATTTTGCGTATTGATAGCATTGATTCTCTTGTATGTTCACTTTTTAATTGATGTGTCATGGTTTAAAATATGAACCTTATTTAGCTATGGTTCGCAGTCATTGAACATCAAGCCTTTTTGTACTGGCCATGGCTTTTTTCGTGGCTATAAGGGACTCTTGTGAACGGTTTCTTCATTGATTCGTGCGTTGAGGTGATTTGAAGATACAGCAGACTCCACTTGAACGGAATTACAAAGGACAGAAGCATTTGTTCAGTTTATCCGAAGTTTCTTTTAAGCGAATGACGCAAATATCACCAAAATTTGTTGTGTTTGAAAGTGTCGGGTGTTTTGACAATACTGTGGTGAAAAAAAAGGCGCTCTGCTTCTATAACGATAGCTTCTTTTGGGCGAGTATGCGTAAATGCGTGAAAAAGAAATGCCCAATAATTATGAACAGTCATCGTGTTCAAAATAGCGCTGCAGGCTTTCAACTGTATCTCTTGTCGTCAGACGCGAAAAAATAACGCGCACCCGAAAAATAATATTTATGCCTTCTGTAATAGAATAATAGTCTTCGCCACGAGCTTCACCTATTATATTTATAACTGTCTGTGCAAAGCAGGTAACAAGGGGATCCTCTAATGTCTCTTATGCGGAGCAGTGTGAACCAAGTAATAGTGGCAGGCTGACTGCAAGATCACAGCTATTATGTAGTACTGTCTTCCAGTTCAGGAATCGTGATAGGGTTCAGGGATCGTGAGCGAAGTCATCGTGATAGAAACACCGTTGCAACTTGGATACCTTTATTTGCACAAATTTTCCCACAGCAGCATCTATGTTTTTTTTTTTATATGTAACATCACCATTTTACATGTTAGGTGGGACGTTTGCTGTTCCGTACTCTGATTATATAAGGGGTGGTTACGGTTAAAGTTCCGTTTAACTGGAATTCGCAAAAGTGTGGGGTTAAACGGTGTTGCCAACATTGAGCCTATGGGAGGCCAACCAAAGTTGATTCCAATGTTTCGTTTATCCGGCATTTCCGTTTAATTGAGCGGCCCTCCGCCTGTCCCTTTTTTGTGCTTCATTTGTAGTATGCCGTACCAACAAGGTCGCATTTCTGCCCTTTTCAAGTTTCTTTTATCCGGAGTCCAGTGTTATTTAAATACCCGGAACGAATATATAATTTGCACTTACTTCTCCAATCAAAGCATGGCCGAAGGGTCGAACCACGGCCACTCTCTCATTCCCGAGGTTTTTACTACCGACCTTTTGTACTGGTTCGAAAGATTTGTCCTCTTTTTGCTTGGGTTCTGTTATATTCGTTTGCTACGTTCGTTACCGGTGAACCACTATGTCGAGTGCCTTCTTAGGCAGCTTGTTCCTTGCAACGTAGCATACGAGTCACTATGCAGTCGTATGAACTGTAATCGACAATATCGATTATAAAACTGAGCAACAGCGCCATATCTATGGTAGGAATAACTTTACACTTTTGCTGTCGCTTCCGATCGGAGCGAACTCGGGGCCGTTCCTACCTAGAGCGGCATGCCAATGGCAATTGCGGACACTGTAGTGACAGAGCTCAGTACCTAAACCTGGTGCGGCGCAGTCGAATAGACACCGCCGAACTTCTCCCTCGTCCCCCCCCCTCCCCTTTGCCACCCCGCCACGTGCCCCTCTCTGCATCACAGCAACCTCCTTGCGTCGGCGTCCTGCCTTCTATCGCGTCATATGCTCTCTTCCCTTTTGAGTTCGAAAATGAATCGCTGGCGCACGCATGCGCATATCACCGATGAAATTTCAATACAGATATCATGGTGAAGTACTTACTTCGTTCAAGTGTGATCGAATATCGGCTAGTTAGTGAGACAGGTTTCATGGGCGAAAGGCTTTTGCAGAAATTTTCTTTGTCCTGCCCGCGCTACGAAAAATAGCACAAAACCTGAAGGTGGTTAAAATCTCCGCGGAGATTTTAACCACCTGTGTTGTTGCTCTGGGGATCTGGACCTGTATTTTCATGTGTCATTGGCAACCTGCATGGCCAAGATAGATGCTCTGTAAGTTGCAGCTGTGTTCGAGTAGTTCAAATTCTTTATGGCAATTTCTCATGACATAACCTAATGGGTGTTAGAGAAGCCGTGGAAGAATGCTGAAATTTCACAAGAGTAATTGAATTACGTTAGAGTGCTGCAAGCTGGCAATTGCACCCACGCCGAATATATACTGCAACAAGTGTGCAAGAGCATTCCTCAATTACTAAGCAGAAAAGAAGTTGCGCCATTCAAGAATACCCAAACATTGCCTAAACAGCCCCACTGCACCTTGCAGGCTCCAGATATGCACGTATATAATGAAAACAGACGCTGTTGTACAAAGCCGGCTTGTTTTCTTCAAGACCTCATTATCGCGCGTCTTTTTTCGCAGGGTCACGTGTCCTCTGCACGTGCAGGAGCTTCACCGCCGTGAAGACGGCGAGCAATGACTTCCCTTGCTCCTGACAAGGAGCCACAACCAGTGGTGGACGGTGTGGTCAGTGACGTTACAAAAGTGCGCAAGGATGGCGGCGTGGCGTGGCTCGTGTGTCTAGCCTCGTTCTGGGTGCACGGCGCTGTGTTTGGCATTATTAACTGCTTCGGTGTCCTCTACCCAGTCATTCACGATCTTGCTCCCGACAAGGAACAGGCCTCGTTCCACGCGTGTAAGTTTTTTTCCTTTTTTCCTTCTTTGCAAGACGCTGGCTCAAGTACAACGTAGAATAACGCGAGTGTGTTGATGGACTCGCACGCGTCTTTGTTGTAGTGAATAGTGCATGTATTTGTGACTATTGTGAGCAAAATTTGTAGATGGATCGTGCACACGGGGATTCGTGACTGTGAACTACGTAGCTGGCAGGCGCGTCAATATATTCGTAGGGAGCATGACGATTTGTTCACAGGAAACCTACAGCCTCCTGAAATGTCCGCAAATGAAATGAGTCAAAATTTTTTTGGGACCAAATAAATTGCTTCATACTTCGCCGGAAGCAGCAGCTGCTTCAGTATTGTGTCGTTTATTGCTTAGGTATCTGCACTGATTACCTCCGAACTGTGGAAAAAGCACAGTAACAAGCCTTTCTTTCCTTCCGCGCTTTGTCCTAAACTTCGTCAACACGTTTGTCTTGAGCAGGGTCGGATTAACCTCTAGGCTAAAGTGGTCCCCGACTGCTGGCGGGTGGCACCACGACAAATGTTCCTCAACTTGCCCCTAAAAATTTTTAAAAGGTTCCTCTCCTGGGCCTCTTCAGATTTTTGTTTGTACAATAGAAGCTGTAAAGCGTCGTGCAGAAAGCATTCTACCGCAATAATTCTCGAATAGGATTTAATGGTAGGCGAATTAGGAGCAATAATGTGTGGTGCGAAAAGGCGACTTGCCTTTAAATCACAGAAGCCTTCTTTATGCGCTTGACCAGCTTCCCAATTGAATTTGCTTCTTTGCCTTCTCCCTCCATATAAGAACCAAGGATTCAGTATTTGCGCTTTCGGGTGTTCGCCTACATCGCATGACACATACGCAAACAAATTTAACGTGTCTACCTTAACTAAATGTTTGTTGCTTCGCAACATGGCGGTGCTCTTTTTTTCTCAGTGATGAAGAAGGGGCATTTAATGTATTTGTGACTAACTTCACGGTATATTGATAGTGACATGCCGGTTAGACAATAAGGGTTAGATAACAACCTAATGGACAGAAACAACATGTTATCTCATAACAGAAATGTTGCAAATGTTATATGAAGGCGCAAGATGACCTCGCTGGTTATGTATGTTCACAGGCATGTAACTTTCTATCGGAGAACAAAAGTAAGAACAGAAGAAAAATCTGTAGAAGTCTAAATAGTAGGCCGCTTAACCGATCGCCGTGATTGTCATCATCATCATCGATGGGGCGCCAAGACAAATATAGCTCCGGGCCCCATATTCTCTTAATCCGTCACTGGTCTAGAGCACTGCATTGGGTTTGAGAGAAAAGGCTTTCGAACAGTGGCAGCCACAAAGAAGCGCGGGTCACACAGTGTTCAGCCTGACATCTATGACGTAGCAACAGGTTTGTTATTACACTGTGCTATGCTGCGCACCAGTCGAGCGCTACAGAGTATAAGCAGCAGTGTAGACATCTATCCTTCTGTTTACACTCTTGCAGAGTGGGTTCCGTCTGCTAAATTAAACTGGATTCGCACGATAGGTCGTATCATCGGTTCAGTCCGCAGGTGAGCGCGTCGATGCTGAACTGCAACCACCTGCGCCGATGGCACCTCGTCTGCAAAGTCCTTGTGGGAGGCCTTATTGTGCGTCTGTACCACGTCATACCACGTCCGCGCAATTCAGTCCGTCGCGTGAGTCGAACTGCATGGTGGGAGCGCTGTATAAGAAGAGCTTCTTACTTCTCGATTTCTCGCTTTTAATATCGATGCTACTTGCTAAATAATAATGTTACAAATTTAAATTTTATTATTATCTGGAATATCTTGATCGTCAGATATGCAGCGCGAACACTAGCACCTTCGTTAAGAGTTGATGTTTTAGGATTGTTGCATATCGACAAGGACTGGCGATTATCACTTTGAGCTAGGAGAATGTGAGTCAAATCCAAGTAGTACTGCCGCCTAATGTTGAGGCGATATGACCCGTGTTGGCCTACATTGGTTCTGAGGACCTGTGACACTACAAAAAGGATCTGTCAAAAGATTTAATTTCTATAGGAAAAGGACAAGATGGGGAAAAGACACGGTTGCGCTTCGTAATTAAAATACCATTAATACAGGTAGAGGTTATTTGATGACAAATATTTATGTATAGCGCTAAATCTGTAATTCGTGGACAGCTGAATAGAAAGAAATGACTCCCGAGTCGCATGGGAACTTTATTTTATCTTGGTTTATCTAATTAAGCTGGTCGCTTATATAATGCACATGTCTTACTTTTAGTTACAAATACATCTTCGAGTCAGTGCAACACCATCTACTTTGCAAATTTGAGTTTGTGTTGCCTTCGCGATGTTTAGCACGTTCATAACGAGACAACCACCTCGTTCACCTCGTAGACGGATTTCTTTGAAGTCTGGGAACCGTGACGACAAGTTGCTTCGATAATATACCACTATGCATGTTAAAAGATCAAAGAAATTGTTGTTATTTACTGGAAATGTATCGAGACTGTTCAAGTAACAAGCACACTTCGGTGGCGTCCGGTGTTACGCAGTGAATGGACGTGTTTTTTTTTTTTTTCTGTCGTAGCACTAGTTGGTTCGCTATGCGTGGGGTCGACGTTCGCCATGTCTCCAGTGGCAAGCCTGCTGGCAGACAAGTTTGGCGCTCGGATAACCGTGGTGTGTGGCGCATAATAGGGTCCGTAGGCCTCCTTCTGAGCTCATGGGCTTTCAGGGTGAGTATATCGTCCACTTCACTTAGGTAGGTGCGCTACCTCCTGTAATAAAATGTGAAAACGTAATACCGCATGGACTCGTGTAAGGGCCGCACCCCCGAGTTAGCAGCCCAAAATATGAGGAAAACTTTTCCAACGGAGAAGCAATCGCGTTCGGTGCCCGATGCCGCGCGCTCCGCATCGGCGAATTTTCGCGCGCTTGCCTACTTCCTCGTGCCGCTACTACGTGGCGACAGCTGCGCGTTGACGCCTGATGCAGCGATACCCTCGGGGATCCGGAGTGTGCACACTTTTGACCAAAGGTTCGGTACTTTGTGAGGGTCGCACCTCGTCAAAATTGGGAAAAAAAGTGCGGCCCTTGCACGAGTCCTTACGGTAGTTTTTCAAGCGATGAAGTCAACTCATTGCTGTAGTTAGAACCTGAACACAGAGTGTGGTGAAAAACCACTTAGAAAAAAGCGCGCGCTGCAACACTTCGCGATGTCGGCACAATGCTCCGTCAAAAGCGTCTTTGCTGAAATGCGTGGCATGTGCACTTACTCCGAAGCAAACACGACAAATTAAAAGTTTTGGGGTTTGACTTCCCGGAAATGGCACTGTCGGCAATGGTGGTCGCCGTAGCGGAGTGCTAGCTCAGGTATAATTTTGATCACCTGTGGTTGTTTAACACGCAGCCAAATCGCTGTTAACGAGTCGTTTTGCATTATTCCCGCATAGGAATGCATCCACCGGGGTCGGGAATCGAATCCGAGACCTCGTGCTCAACAGTAGGACGTCATAGCCATCGCGGCGAGAATGCTGCATGTTAAAGGGACACTACTTGATCGAGGAGGAATAAGCTTTGCTGGAAGTGAGCAGACGGAAGTGTTCCGTCGTCCCCAGCTGAGTTATTTCAGGATGCCCGGGTTCATCGCCGCCATTCTGGCCCTGTCTACTTGTAGGGACACTAGTTAAAAACAATAGGTCGAGCCATATTGCTACATTAGGCTTCCGAAATAACGAATTCGTGATATTGATGCGAGAACAGAGCTATGGGAAGCCAGAAAAATGTCACAAATTTTGAAACCGGAGTGCCCGCCACCTACTTTAAACTACACCTCTCATGCACGTCAGGGCTGGCTGATCCACGGTAACCGAAAGAGCGGATGGTCGCGTAATGACTCTAAATAATTATTTTCTTCTTATTGACCACCGGCAGAGTATAATTTGCTGTCACATGAAATGTATTGTATCTTATGCATTTGCAACTGAATTTAAAACATTTGAATATCTAATTTTGGCAGTGCGCTATAGCTCATGCGCATGTTCTTTATCGCCGGCATCCTTTTCGGGTAATATCAACTTGGGTGACAGGTTGGGCCGCAGTTTCTGCAAAGCGTTAGCAACCATGTCAGATTGAAGAACCAAAAATATTTAGTGCCCCTGTCCCTGTATTTTCCACATAAATTGCTGTGCTGACAGCGCTGACACTATGAAGCTTCTGCTTTACAGAGACACAACCATTTGTCCAAATAATGTTTGTAAAATTTTTGTTTCAGTTTCAGTTTACTAACCATTCAATAGAATGATTATGTAGACGATACTATACAGACGAGGGTCCCAAAGTCAAAGACTGCAAGGGGACCCTCGGTTCAAAGTACAAAAAAATTGTTTTTGTATACATGGGTTAAAGCAGCAAAATTAACAACGTTGAAAGAAGACAAAAGAACGCGCAAAATAAAATACAATGGTAAGATACAAAAAAAACAAGGAAATGCCTATATCAACAGGCGTAACTATACAGAACAAAATATTATCGGGCATGAAACTATTTATAAAGTGAAGTGTATTTACCCTAATATACTTCAGAAACATGCTTTATTCTCTGCATCTCCAAAGGTAGCTGTTGTGTTTTCGTGTGTACGCAGCTGCTTCACTTACGACTTTTACTTGGGCTACCTAAATTGAGCAACTTTTGTATTAAACATCTGAGTGAAGATAACGATCACAATACTATAGATGCACGAGAGACCACGTTCATCTCGTGTATCTATGACTGGGATATGTCGTTGTTCTGTGCTCAACAATCCGTGAAAGTGCTTCTATTTTCAGGTACCATACTTATGGGTCACATATGGTGGCCTTCTGGGAGTCGGATCTACAATGGCGTACGCACCCTCTCTTTCTGTTCTGGCACACTACTTCAACCCCGCAAGTTGGGTCTAGCCAACGGCATCGCCACTGCCGGAAGCTCAGTGTTCACAGCCGTCCTGCCAATTCCACTTGCGGCCATGATGGATGCCATTGGACTGCAGAACACTTTTCGGGTAAACCAATCTATAAGTAACGCAGCGTTTGCAGAGGAACGCAGCGATGCATATATAGCTCCAGGCTGGACGCGTATAGAGATTCGGTGTTAGCGGTAATGCATGTAGTAAGGCAGTTAAAGTTGCATATAGGGAACACGGACAAAGCGCTCGAGCACGCATAATCACTATATTTAGAAATCAGAGTGCTCTAAAGGGTGCGTGGTGTGCCTGACAAGGCCGGAAGCTCATGTCTAAGCGAACATGCCATGCGAACACTATATCCCGTTCAGAAACGAGAACTGGGTCTTATGAAAAAAAAAGCTCATGATGTTGCGCACACACAGATGGTACAAATGGAAGCCGTTCCTGCTGCCTTACTTATCAACATTGTGGTTCATGTGTGCGCTTAGTCGTAACAACACATCTGCGGACAACGGCCCACAAGTACGCATATTGCAATGCATATACAGGAAACCATCGCATTCTTTCTTGATTTTGTTCTGGGGCATGACATTTAAGGGGTCATTAAACTACCCGGAGCTCATAGATGAGCGAGCTCTTTCTCACTCGCCTTCGTTACTGTCTCGATGAGCGTTCCACCTTCTTCATCGCGTGTCTCTTTCAGTACACAGGGCGCTGCTTTATTGTGTGAAAACACAATCAACTTACGGTTGTCAGGACTCCGTGCTTTTTCGTTACACGTGTGACTACTCTTAAGAATCGTAGGCAGTGAATGTAATCAAAAGCAATCGGGACACACGACTATAGCACCATAGCCGAGGTGTGACACGATCCTGCAACGGTTATACATATGTTAAAAACAATGAACTCCACAGGAATTAAGAAATCATACAAAGCCGAACAAAAAACATATGCTGATGCGTTACTTGACTTGTTAGGATGTCGATACGCTTCATGTAGAACATAATCAGATCATAGTTATTCTACGCAAGATGCCATAATATTTTCTAATTTACATGTAGATTTCTGTACTCTAAGCGAGGCTAAAGAACATAGGAAGGCTCTTGACCAAACGGCTCGAACCACATATTACGGAATGGTCTTGATAATAAATATAGCGTGTTAGAAATATGGGCTCCTCATCTCAATTTAGTGTCTATAAATATACATAGCATCCATGATGCAACATCGCGCGAATAAATCAAGATAGGTGAAGTAAATCAAGTGTTCAGAGTTTTAACGTAATACTCCAAGTGCGTGACACAGATACTGATGATCTATATGCATCTAATACCGACGTTCTATGAAAAATAACGATTATTTAGCTACCCCAAGACTCCATGATAACAGGTTTTGCAAATAACCACATTTTTCGTGCTCAATAGTGCTACATTCTCCGCGGTACAGCATCTGATAAGTTCACTGCGATTAGCAGCACAAGGCTCTCACGTTAGAGTGGAACAGAACAGAATATTACTTCATGATCCAGTGGCTGCCTACATCCTGGTGGCTTACGCAACAGCACACTGCATCAAACGCAGTTCATGCACATAAGAAACGAATATTCTGCATAAGCAAGAAAAAAAACGTGGTAAAGACATCAAGAGTACACGACACTATATAAATCATAGACGGCAGACTCTAGATTAACTGATTATAGAATTATGCATCATAATGTGTAGACGACGTTATCCAAAATAACACAAGCAGGTCGCAGCTTCGGCACATAGAATCTCATTTACTTTTTTCTAATCACGTCACTGGTGAGGATGAAAGAACATGAGGATATGGTGTAAAATCAGTTTTGCAAAATCCGGCAAGGTGGAGTAGTATCCAGCACGAATTTTTCCTTAACTGCGAAGCCTTCCTTCTGAGAAGCCTGTTTGGGTTTCCTATGTAGCTTGGTGCTAAATTCGGGTGGATGACAATTTTTCCCTTTCATAAGGATGTCATCTAAAAAAAGCACCTAGTCGTTTCTGACGTCACACAAAAGTGCCATGAAGCCAGCCTAGCGTCAAAGTTGAGCACACCATGAACCATTCAATGTAAAACCCACAGCGTGGGATCACGATGATAGGAGACTGAATGAGACGTTGTCTTGATCAGTAAGACTGTTTGACAGACGTAGCTTTCGTTGGTAATTAAATATACTTCAAATGTAGCCAGGAAATTTGGCTCTCTTATTTTTTTTTCTGTGCAGGTAATGTCTGTCCTGACGCTGAGTGTAGCTCTATGTGGTATCGCCTTCAAAACACCAGTTGTCATTCACGGTTGGAATGATGAAGACAAGGTACGTGGTTTTTCCGAAGCAGCACGTCATTAGTGCAATTTCTGACGTTCACCTTATTTTCCGTGTCCTTTCATGCTAGAAATAGTAGAGGCAGGCCTAGCAATAGTGCCCGCGTCAGCAGCCTGTATGGCAGCTTCACGCTTTAAATGTTCTCGACCATAAGCATACCAACGATAGGTGTTTAACACAGATGACGGCTGTGCACTCACACCATGTTTTAGTAATGTTACTGTAGGCATCCCCTGTGTAGTGTCCTAAACATAAACATGCAACCGAATACAAGAGCAAGTAAGCATTTACGGTCGGGCTATTTGGTGCATGATAAAAAAAATCAGACCTACCAGGCGGGCGGAAACAAGAAAAAAAAAACGCACAGACACGGACGCTGTCTTTCTGATCGTGTCTGCGTATATATTCTTCTTTCTTCCCGGCTAGTAGCGCTGTTTTAAGTCGAAACATATCAGTTTTGAAAGCCGATGAATCTCATCCACGGATGCATTGCTTGAATTTGAAATAATGCCTGAACGAAACACCGCCAAATTGTGCGGCTTGCATTCAGTACTTAACGAGAGGGAAACAGACGCAAATGATGCTCCAATACAAAAGACAATATCTTTATCGATGTTCAACGCCAGCAATCGTTCCTTCCGCTTGCGCTGATAAAAAAAGTTGCAGTGGCTTAGCTCGGTTATGCCAGGATATACGTACGTTAGCAAAGGTTCAGCTGATTATCTCTTATCTTACTTATTCTTAAGATAAGATTATTCTTATGAGTCAAGCTTCTCCGTTCTTCTGCGCTGTTGAGCAGCATTTGCGCTCTCCTTCTCCATGGCTATACCACACTGGCAAACGCCAGTCAGAAGCGCAGCGGCTCCAGCGCAGTGTCAGACGGCGACTGCACAGCGAGCGCGCGCCGGCGCCAGTGCGTCTACCACGGCTACGACGTCACTCCTCTGGAATGTGCAGACCGGCGCCGGTGATCCGCGCGCGGCGGCGGCGGAGTGCGCGAGAGGTGCCGGCTCCGGTGGCTCCGGTGCGCATGCCGTGTGACATCACTGACCCTTGCGCATGCGCAGCACGGCTCTTGATGTTCCGCGCGAAACGGGCTTGGCTAGGCCAGTGTAGCTAACGCTACAAAAGAAAAACGGCATGAGGCAGATTCGGCAACGCGATAACTACGCTGCAGGTTCCACAAAGTAATGTCAAATTTTCCTTGACAGCAGGGTGCACGTTTCCTGCATTAAATGAAGCCTCTGATTTAGCGCCCGGTTACCATTGCAGAATTATTCTGTGGCATACTGTCATGTGTTCGTTGTCTTGCGTTTCGCCGGTGACCGTTCTTCACCGAATGATCGAAGCTCTTAATTTATCGCTTTGCAACAAAACACTCACATGTGTCCGAAATTTGTTAAATGTCACCGCATCTGTAGTGATAGCGTCTTATGCACGAAAATTGCGCACGTGACGCAAATATGTACAATCGCGAATATAGGCGAGCACCATTGATTACTGCGATAAGTACAGAACACACACCCACATATATATATATATATATATATATATTATATATATATTATATATATATATATAGAGAGAGAGAGAGAGAGAGAGAGAAATGAGGAGCACAACTTTGCGGTTATCGTAGGTTTATTTACCCAACAGTTTCGGTTGGTGGACCGACCAAAACTGTTGGGTATATAAACCTAAGATACGCCGAAGTTGTGCTTCTCATTTTTCTAAGTACGCTTGGCCCATTGAAAAATCCATTACTACTATATATATATATATTATATATATTTATATATATATATATATATTATATATATAATATATATATATATAAAGCTGATGTTCCAGGACAGTTGTACACTTCATCTTCCATACACCTGCTGACACAAGTATTGTCCCATGCTGGGATATGATTGATCTAATGCTGACGGACGAAGCACACCAGAGCTGTACGGTTCGCGTGTGGAGCAGTAGTGGCGGGGCGGTATAATTGCAAGGAATGCCTGCTGTTCATTCAGGAGGTTGTTAGTCTACTTCGTCGCATTGTCCTTTATGTCGCACTCTTTGCAGGAACCAAGCGGCTGCTGCGACGTACTCAACAGTCCATATGGAAATCGGCGTTCGTCGTCTGGGTGATCGCGATTCCTTTGGCCCTGTTCGGCTACTTTGTGCCGTACGTTCATCTCGTGAGTAATATCCCTTGAATTTGTGCCTCGTTAAGAATAGCGTAGTCGCCTTTGTTCGCGTGACTGTTTTTTTATTTACTATACTTAAGGGCGGCCTCGGGCATTATATGAGGGCTGGAGGAGTGAATGCAATAGCATGATTACAGTGAATAAATAACATAATGATGTGCAGCAGTATATACGCTGATCCTGTGGTCAACGTGTCAATGGACGTGATTTCTTCGATGGTGGATTTGAAATCTGCAGGGTCGATGATTGCAGCGATATGGCCGGAAAGGCAATTCCATTCATGCGTGGTACGAATAAAAACGACTGATGAAATGTTGCGGTATGGCACGTGAGAGGCGACGGCGTTTGGATGGACGTGGCATCACATGCGATGGACCGCAACGATGACTCGTTGTTAGGCGGCAAGAGTGAAAATCTTGCTATAACGATTTAGTCGAGATATTCTGCGGCGATGAGCCAGAGCGGGTAGATCAAGCCGCCAATTCATTGCTGTGATGCTAGATTTGTAAGAGAATCACTCAGATGAATGATAGCTTGGGTCCGGACTGATTCGATTGTATTAATTAGATTTTTCAAATGGTCATACTGGCACGTGCATATGAAGTTTGGGACGGACGAGGTTTGTTGTATGCTGCAATGCTTAACAGAGGAAGGGACAAAAGAAAGATTACGACGGATGTAGCCTAAGAAATGGTATGCAGAATTAGGAACTTGATTAACGGGATTGGTCCAAGTTAGGTCACGGGAGATGTGAATACCGGGGTATTTCAACGAGTTAGTAAGGGAAATAGGACAGTCTAAATTGTGTATTCGGGGGTTGGAAACTTCGTACGATGGTGAAATGAAACTACTACAGATTTATGAAAGTTGAGAGACAGCAGCCAAATTTTACCCCACTATTCTACACGATGAAGATTGTTCTTGAGGGCGGAAATATCGGAGGACTGTTATAGGGCGTTAAAGAATCCAATCATCGGCAAAGAGGCGTATTTTAGATGATACATGAAGGAGTAAATCGTTTATATATATATATATATGAAACAGAAACAGTCGGGGGGACCTTGCCTTTGGGAACACGTGACAAGACTTGGGAAAAAGATGATAACTATGCATGTATTCACATGATGAACTAATGCCGGTCTGCTCAAAATTCTTGAATCCTTTTGAGAACTGTTTGGCGTAGATTTATTTCTGGGAGTATGAGTAGTAAACGAGCATGACATATTTTATCGGAAGCTTTTTTGTAGTCAAGGCACAATGCATGTAGAGGTATAATACTATCAAGGGATGAGTGAATGTCGTGCAATAATAAAACCAGCTGTATCTCCCAGGAATGGCCTTTACGGAAACCGTGTTCGTTAGGATAAAAAAAAAGTTGATGAACGACAGAAATTTTGCTACACTAGAAAAAGTGGCATGCTCCATTAATTTGGAGCACACACTCGTGATTGAAATAGGGCGATATTTATTGGGACAAGACCTACTAATTTTTTGAAAAACTGGGATTACTTTGCCAATGCGCAGTCGACCGGTACAGTACCCGTATCAAGAATTGTTGAATATGTGCCGGCATTCTTGCGACGTATTGCTGCAAAGTGAGTTACATTTAACTAACTGCTAACATATGGGGCAGAAACTTGGATGTTCAAAAAGAAGCTCGCGAAAAATTTAAGGACCGCACAAATAGCGATGTTAAAATGTTAGGCCAAACGTGAACAGACAGGAAGATAGCGGTGTCGATAAGAGAGCAAACGGGGATAGCCGATATTCTACCTGACATTAAGAGAAAGAAATGGAGCTGGGCAGGCCATGCAATGCGTAGGGCAGATAACCGGTGGAACATAGAGTTGCAGAATGGGTGCCAATAGAAGGAAAGCGCAGTTGAGGACGGCAGAAAACTAGGTGAGGTGATGAAGTTAGGAAATTTGCAGGCCCGAGTTAGAATCAGCTAGCGCAAAACAGGAGTAATTGCAGATCGCCGGGAAGGCCTTCGACCTGTAGTGGTGTAAATATAGGCTGACGAGGATGATGATGATGCTGAAGTTACCTTTATGAAAAAGGAGCCTTGAAATGTTTACATTTGCACACAAAGCTTTGTCGGATAGGACTTCGTTCGCTTGGGAAGGTTCACAACTTGGTGCGAAGTGTTACTTCCATGAATAAGAATAACGATTGTAAGAGGTAGTTTTCCAGAAGTAGCCTATGTAGGGCAATTTAATAGGCCCGTAAAGTCTGCTAGTGCATGGAGTCTTCAATCGTGATGAAATATGTTTGTTTTGGGGCTTGTGGCAAGCTTTTTATTTGTTTCTGACATATGTGGCTTTCGTCGTCAAGGATCTGAACGGCATTCACGAAATTCAAGGCTTTTGCGCCTTGTGTGGAGGAAACAGCTCGTTTAACTGTGCACTAGGTCATGAGCCATAACGCGCCAGGAAAGGAAAACTTCATTTTATAGACGGTATTGCAGCCTTGTTGATGCTCATATGATAATTTATTGCTGTGAAAATTGATAAACAAGTACGACAGATGAGACGCGGTGTGCTTGTGGTCACCGACTGGTTGGTTTTTTTTGGTTGAACATGTACGGACGCCACCCTCTTATATTTCTTACTCGTTTCTGATCCCACGCTCGTATGTCCTACGTGATATATTTGACACGGTTTCAAGGGGCTATAGTGAAAGCAATGTCGAGGGCTCTTTCCCTTGCTTCATTATTGACACGGAAAAGAATGCGCATGTTCAGGCTGGATACTTCGTTAAGGAAACTTTATCTGAGGAGCTGCTGTCATGGGGAAGAAAAAAATCGTTGTCGCTATGGAATGCACCAATTTTTATGAGGCTTGTCGCATTTCAAGGAAAGGTTAAGGATCCCCAATTTCAGCGAGCATGTTTTTAATTTCCTTGAATCATCTTCTGCAATACTCCTAAATATCGTTAAACTAAATATAGGAAAACAGTATCAAGCTCAGTATTCTGCTACTCCGCAATAAAACGTATGTCACAAATGTGTAAACTACAGCCATTGAAACACCTAAAGATGACAAAATTGGTGTAATATACAACGTTTTGCATTATGTGACTATTTAGAGATGAGCAACCCTCCTAAGTGGACAAGTGGACTTGTCGTTTTCAAGGGGATATATATATATATATATATATATATATATATATATGATATATGTCACGTGATATAGGATATATGGCGCCTTGAAAATGACAAGTCCACTTGTTGAAACGTTGACTCGTGCTCTTACCTGCTCGAGTTCCCCATCATCTTGAATTTCTGTCTCCCGCATTCCCCGTATTTTCCCTGAAGAACTTTGGAGTAGCATTTTACGAAAGGTTCGTAAACATTGTTCTATTATCAGGTAAATCTGCAATTTGACATAGCGACAGTCAATTTCTTTAGATTAGTGATTATCGACGAATTTTTTTTTATTCGTGGGCCTAAATCAAAATTATGCGTGTACAGTCGTTAGAATTTTACTTTCTCTCAAAGCAACAATTTTGAGTCAGGGTGTTCTGCGGTTCTTTATTGAGAGCATTTGTGCGTTTCACATGTACAGTACTCACGGAATGAAACGCAACTGTCGGAGAGTCATGACAGTTGGCGACCGGAAACAGGAATCCTGCTCCGAAAACTATGTCACCTATGATGCAGCATCTTGCTTGCACGGGCCCTTGCAGTCGATGCTGCATGTAGTGGTCGCTATGCGATTCGACTGCCTCGTCTGATTGCTTGCCAGTTCTGTACTTGAAAGAGAAAGCGGAGTGTCCCCGAGGTAGATCTTCCTCTAAAACTTATCGCGACATGATTGGAAGTTTGAAAAAGGCGTGCGGTGTCGACCTAATAGGTTCGTTTATTTGATCGGATGCGAGCGAGTCGAATGAGGCGTCGCGTTGACACCACCCCACTCATTTAACTGCTTCAACTAGAACTTGTCCGTGGTAATATAATGTTTCGGTTAGTTCGTGGTCTATCTTAAGTAGGCTTATAGCACAAGGCTTAACGATGACAGAGACAAGAAATTACACAGACGATGCAGTTTTGTCCCTGGCTTTCCAATAATGTAACGATATCAAGCGTCAAGGCGAGACATGCATGGATGTAACAAAGGCTTTCGGTTTTTAGCTGCTTGGCTGCGCGCTGCCCATCCAACAAGACAGTGTTTGCATGGAGTTTGTAAGTTTGGCCGGCCTGACTCTATCGACTAAGTGCAGTTAGCTTTAAAGGACGCGGAAGAGACCAAATGAAAGCTTGTTTTATGGAAAAACTAGTGTAGTCTCATTCGATACGGGGTTATGCGACATAAAAAGCACACGAGAACGACCCAAATATTTGTGTGGCGACACCATATGACTATTCCTATGCCAAAACTGACGACGTCATTGATTAAGGCAAGGTTTCTTTAAACGAGCCTATTGTTTTTCGATGGATAAAAATTATTTCGTCCAAGGTGTGCAGTGATTACGGCTTAAGAAATTTCGGAACGTTTAATTAACTAGAAATAGTGCATATGAAAAATGCACTTGTATCGTGACGTCGCCCTGAGGTCATCAGCACCGCGGGTTTGGACATGATAAAAATTGATTGCCTTTCATTTTCTACGCAGACAATGAGTCAATGTGTGTCTATAAAGATTCATACAATTATTAGAGGGAACAGAGGCAGTATTGTCTACAAATACTGCAAGGAGAGTGGTTTGAGAATAATGGATTAGTACAATGTCGGAGCTAAAATTCCTTTTTCTTGCTTTAACCTCGCTCCGTGACTTTGCAAACTGATTATCTTGAAGAATGCTATAATGCTATATGAAGAAATCGCTATAAATTATGACTGAACATTTTCAAATATGTTAATGGCAGCATTCGAACACTGGGCATCAAAGTACAGAAGCCAGACTTTGAAACCATCACGCCAAGGACGTGTGGACAAGGGAAACAACTGCAATTAGCAGTGATTATGCTTGTTCGCAGTGTTATTAATTACTGCATGCTTTGAAATTTTGGCAAAGTGAAGGCAGGTAAAGCGTAACAAACGATGCCACAAGAAAGTCTGAAGGCACAGCACGAAGAGTCCAAGTACTAACCATCATTCCCATGCTGGATGAACGATCGTAGTGCCAAAGTTACCTCTGGTAATTATCGATAGTGATTAAAGAGGACTATGTAAATAAAAACCAATTAGGAGTTCTTCATTTTTGTCCCGGTATACAAGTTCGTTTCATTATTAGGTCCTTTGTTACATGGGAGAGCTTACCTACTGGTTGCCTCGGTGCCTTACCTCCCACTTCCATTGCTGCTTCTGAGATCAGCCTAGTTACGGTTTCATTCATGACCTCTATGTTGTCTTCATCTTCCTGTTCTAAGCTGCATATTCGTTTGCGAGCACCATCCTGAATTGTTCTGCCTTACCCTTACTGCATCTAGGTTGGCCCTGTTTCTTCTCGACTAATTTTATTCTTCCTCCCTTCAAATTGAGAGAAATCCTAGACATCACTAGACCTCACCAGCAGAAGAAACGGCGACACATGAAAGTGTCAAACTCGAGAGATCACAAGGGATTCGCTGAACTGTCGAAACTGATTAACAAGAAGAAAGTAAGGGATATCCGAAATTATAACGTGGAACAGATTAAGGAAGCAGTAAAATATGCACGCAGCATGAAATCAGTGAGAAGAAAATTTGGCATAGAAAAAGGCAAAATGTATGCACTGAAAGATAAGCAGGTAAATGTCATCAGCAATTTTGATGACATAGTAAAGGTAGCGGAAGAATTATATACTGACATCTACAGATACCAGAGCAGCCAAGCTACATTCATTCGAAGTAATGACAAAAATGATACAGAGGCTCCTTCTATAATTAGCGATGAAGTTAGGAGAGCCTTGAAAGACATGACCAGAGGAAAAGCTGCTGGTGAACATGGCATAACAGTCGATTTAATCAAAGATGGAGGAGATATCATGTTTGAAAAGCTTGCGGCCCTATAAATATATATATATATATATATATATATATACGCAATGCCTCACCGCTGTGTACCAGAGAGCTGGAAGAACGCCAACACGGACTTCAGCCAACCAAGAGAACAGGCTGGCTTCAGGAAGGGGTATTTTGCGATGGATCATATCCATGTCATCAATCAGGTAATCGAGAAATCTGCAGCGTACAAACAACCTTTCTAGATGGCTTTCATAGATTATGAAAAGCCATTTGATTCAGTAGAGATATCAGCAGTCATAGAGGCATTGCGTAACCAAGGAGTACACGAGGCATGCCTGAATATCTTGGCAAATATCTACAAGGATCCCACAGCTACCTTGGTTCTTCACAAGTATAGTAAAAAGTTACCTATCAAGAAAGGGGTCAAACAAGCAGAGACGATCTCTCCAATGTTATTAACTGTATGCTTAGAAGAAGTATTCAAGCTCTTTGACCGGGAAGGCTTAGGAGTGAGGATCAAGGGCGAATATCTCAGCAACCTGCGATTGGCAGTTAACATTGTCCTATTCAGCAACAATGAGGACAAATTACAGCAAATGATTGACGACCTCAGCCGAGAAAGTGTAAGAGTGGCGTTGAAAATTAATATGCAGAAGACAAACATAACGTTCAAGAGCCTGGCAAGGAAACAAATTTCAGGATTGCCAGTCAGCCTCTACAGTCTGCAAAGGAGTACGTTTGTCTAGGTCAATTGCTCACAGGGAACCTTGATCATGAGAAAAATAATTGACAGAAAAATAAAACTGGGTTGGAATACATACGGCCGGCATTACCAGATCTTGACTGGGAGCTTACCACTGTCGTTGAAAAGAAATGTGTACAATCATTTCATTCTACCGGTGCTAACATAGGGGGTAGAAACTTGCAGTTCATGAGAGTGGCTTGTTGGGCTAGTTGGTACATGGTTATAATTGGAGAATGCCACCAAACTTGTAAGTAGAAAAAATTGAGGAGACATAGACAAAGTGACAGGAAGGTGGCTGGAAACTTGGAAGTTAACAGTCCGCATAAAGAGCGATGGAACGAAAAATGTTAGACCTATCGTTAAGAGACAGGAAGAGGTTGGTGTGGATCAGAGAGCAAACGGGGATAGCCGATATTCTAGTTGACATTAGGTGGAAAAAATGAGGCTGGGCAGGCCATGTAGTGCGTAAGATGGATAACCGGTGTACCATTAAAATTACAGAATTGATACAAAGAGAAGGGAAGCGTAGTCTGGGAGGGCAGAAATCTAGGTGGGGTGGTGAAGTTAGGAAATTTCCAGGCACAAGTTGGAATCAGCTAGCGCAAGACAAGAGTAATTGGATATCACAGGGAGAGTCCTTCGTCCTGCAGTGGACATGAATATAGACTGATGATGATGATGATGGTGGTGGTGGTGGTG
Source organism: Dermacentor silvarum (assembly GCF_013339745.2). Classification (NCBI taxonomy): domain Eukaryota; kingdom Metazoa; phylum Arthropoda; class Arachnida; order Ixodida; family Ixodidae; genus Dermacentor; species Dermacentor silvarum. The sequence continues at coordinate 116,277,285 of NC_051161.1, forward strand.
ATACAAGTCCGAGCTGCCAGCGCTATCGCGAGATTGACAGGGAAGATCTATAATAACCAGAATTCTCGACCTTTTTCCCACACGTTCACAAAACCGCAAGGATTCTTTCGGCTTGATCTGCGAGCTTGTTTGGCCCACGTAGATGACTATGTAAGCTCTGCTTATTTTAGCGTAGGAGAAAGACAATGGGGGCTTCAATTCGGTAGTCACAAATGTGGCGACCTGATGTAGTCGTGTGTGCCAATGAATGACATGGTAAGTCGATCTGCTTTTCCGGCAGGTCCAACACGTGGATGACGTGTTTCCCGACGCCAACGGCGAGACGCTCGTCACTTGCATGGGCATCACGTCCGGTCTGGGACGCGTCTTGTTTGGCAGGCTCGCCGACCTGCCCAGCGTTAGTCCCGTAGTTTTACAGCAGGTAAGTGCCTTCTTTAGGTTTCATACAAGATATTATGGGGTTGTAAGAATATGCAGGAACCCCAAGCAGTGTCTCATGGGCCCGCCATTTGACATTGTTTTGTATGTTCGCTGGGCTTTTTTGTTTCGTTTTGGTTTTCTCCCGCACTTTTGGGATTGGTTGCGCTTTCTGTATATTTCATGTTCATTGAGAAAATAAAGACGAAAGTGGGGTTATATAAACGTACTATATTTCTGTGTATAGTAGCAAGAAACAATAAATATATTTTGCGAAACGTATAGCCCTGTAGGCTTTTTTGTTTTGTTCGTTAGTTTTAAAATGATGTAATTTAGCAAAGGTTCCATTCACGCGCCCGACACTTTTGTAATATTTAGAAATATTCGAACTCGTCATTAGTACGCTTACGATGTCCTCTTCAAGACGGTCATTTTAGTATGCTGTCTGACCATAGAAAATACAGCCAAGTGATGTGACAAGCACTATCACCGCGACCTGGAGTCCACGGTCATACGTTCTTTAAATTGAAAACCAAACAAAGCCGTTAATTATTGTCAGCATGCGTTTTTCTTGCAGAGCATATAGCGCTGCCATTTGAGGAAATCTACTCTGGTTTGTAGATAGTTACACCTTGCTGGCAATGGTAAGCGTGGCAATTTTAAATATGATCTGTTTGTCTAAAATGTTCATTAAAATATATAAATATTCATTTAATGCCACTTGGTTGTCCCAGTAACACTAGTGGAGTGGCATAGGCCGTGTCTAATTTCAGCCGCAGCTTTGGAACAGAAAGCACAGGCTGCAGCGGCGGCAGTGTGAAATAAAAGTTATTTTGTGGAACTTGCTAGTCAGAAAAGTGAAACGGGGTAGGCGATGTGTCAGCCACGCGCGCGACCGCATGGCGATGGCAGCTGTGCAAGTGCCAGGCGTAAAGCCACATCCGGCGAGCCCCCCAAACGTTGGGCTACGTGTTTTGCACAGCGCTCTCCAGAGAGGCCACTTGTGTGTTCTGCCACGTGCCGCGATGTACGACTTTCAGTTTCCGCTCGTTGGAGGGCACGTGTGCGCTCCTCCGTACATCTCTTTATTTCCGTTCACGAAGTACGCACCTGCAGTCTCCCGAAAATAAGCAAAATATCCTGTGAATTTTATATGTGTTTCTCTGACACATTTTCTGACTGCAGTGCTCTGCAGAGGCCTATCTTTGAAACTTATGTAGAACGCCGGCTTGCTAGAGCATTTAATTACGATTTGACGTACAGGTGTAGCGAAAATATTCTAGGCCTAATATTGCTTGGTAAATTACCATACCCTAAAGACTAACAGTATTTTTTGTTACGTTCAACATGCGTCTAAATTAAAAATAAAGTGCAGATTAGTGATCATTAGTCAGGTGGGCAATATCGCACAATATTACTTGTCCACTGGTGCGACTAATCTTCCTCGTATAAAGCCGTTTATTTCGGGTGAAAAGTTGTTAAGAAGTGTCAGTTCGTCGATAGAACACGCCGTAGTTGCTATTCGTAACGTATAGAGCATTCCTGTCATATATTGCTACAGTCGTTCCACTATATCTGTGGTCGCAAAGCATCATTTCACAGTCAGAGAAAATGGTCAATGGCTGCGGGACAATTTCTCACCGATATACGTTCGCAAGTATAATAAAAGAGCGGTCTGTGACAAGTTACAACGCAAGTAGACCATAGCAAAGGACAGAGATTGAACAGAGCGGATTTTTACAGCGAAACTGTCCACCTCTACCAGCCAAGGAAATTTTCGTGTCGTTGGCGTAAGCATAAAACGCCAGGCTAAAAATTGAATACAAATGACATATCTCCTTTCTAATCAGGCATACAAGCATACAGCTCAGCACTCGTTTTCAAAAGAAAAAAACCACAAAACAAGCATCAAAACCACATGACGGATGATAAGGCGCCTGTGGACAACGGGAACACCCTCGGACGCGTTCCGGCAAAGATAAGGTTTGCAGATTTTCGAAAGCGGTTGACGTCATTCAAAACCCTCGTGTGAAGCACAAACCGTATAATGTATGCCAATGACGTCTCCGAATAATGTGAAACACCTTCCTTCTCCCGCGTGTGTTTCCCGGTAAAGATTACGGTTGCGTAAGCTACTCCGAGTGGAAAAGTAACCAACAGCACAGAAATCACGTTGTGACGTCACCATGGTGTGGCAACTAATTCAGTTCATTCCAGGCTACCAAGGGTAGACCAAGGAAAGTAAAGACGCCAGAAGAACAGCGTAAATATAAAGTCGTGAAGTAATAAAGGGGTGTGGTTAAGTACAATTTACTTGTCTCTCATTTCACTCTTTGTAGAGCCATGTGTGTGAATTCAAGTGACGTCACAATGGGTAATCGTTGTGGGTATCGTTTACAGCTTCGCTGTACAATCACCTTCACAGCGTGGACTGGAGCCACCGTTTTTTTTCCTTTCTTTTTCTTTCTTTCTTTATTTAATAGAACAGGTCCAATAGGGGGCCGAGGCTAAAGCAATATGGTCATCTGACGGGGCCCGTGCCTTTCTTATACGTGGATTTAGAAAAGCAGTTTCCGCTTGTCGTAGGTCGACAGAAAAGCAGTGCCTTCATGTACTACGTCTACCACGTTTAGTAAATTCCTGTTCAAGCAAAGAAGAAATAATTTACCATCACATCACATATATTCTTCTTTAAATGGTTTTACATATGAGTAGACAGCAGAACATGCCATTGTGATGTAGCTTCAAGCGAAGAAATTGCACAGAAAACTGGAAAATTGGTTAAAAACAGTCACAATTATTCACGGAAAAAAGTTTTGCGACAACCACAGTGCAAAATTAACATTCCGACGACATGAAGGATTCATAATACAATCTATCATAAAAATAAAAATATGAAATCATATGCTTTACACACATTCGCTTCCGAAGGCTCCAAGCAGTGCCAAGCACACGACCAGTGCACACTCCTTTGCGTGTCCTCCAGCAGCCCAAGTAGCACATGTCGTGAGAGCAGTAGCCCAGGAAATACTGGCTGCGTGCTACGGATCTCTGATAGTGTCAAGACCGTCTGACGCATACGTTAAGCAGTGCCAGTTTGACACGTTGGACAGTAATTTGAGCAAGGTATATGGGTCCACAGAGAAAGTGTTCTTTCATAGGCCTGTCTTTCTTTCATCTTAGTAAAGACACCTTTCCACACATTCCCCTTTATGAATAAAAAGACAATGCTGCTTTATATTAATGAACGGCTGCACTCTCTCCGTGTTAAATAATCATTTGTGAAAGCCTAAGTTAATAGCATCCCTGTTAAACCTATTACTTGCTTGTAAACGCATTGTCTGCGGCCCATAGTTGATTCAATTTCGGATTCAGAATTTCCTAGCCAGTATTACTTTTAGAAAGCTCACTCTAGAGCTTACACTTCTCTATATGCTGCGCGAGCCTGAAATAAGATATTTGGTTTGATTTCACGTTGTTGTACTTGGTAATAAAAGCGATTTGTGTTTCGTTTTCTGACGTCACCGTAATAGTTTTGAGATATACGTAATATTCTTTCTTTTGTAATCGTATCAGCTTTTGAATGCTCGTGTGTGTTGTTGTCTACCGTACTAACATAGTATAGCTTAGCTTGGAGTAGAATAATGAGTGGAACAAGTTTATTGTTAACCATGTTGGTATGTATTGTTGTATTCTATGTAAACGCAAATAGCACATGTGGGTTTATTGGCCAGTTGTCTTCACCCAAAAAGGTCACGTGCTCGTGACGCCTGCGGCAGAAAAGATTTTCCACATCTTCCGCCTAGGTTTGTCAGTGGTGGCGCAGGCTAACACTCCCAGGGTTAGCTCTTGTTGTAAAACATAAATACCCCCGAAAGCGGATGGGAAAACGGCGCGGCGGTAGCTAAATGGCAAGAGCATTGCGGGCGTAACGCGAAGACGTGGGATCGTTCCCCACCTGCGGCAAGTAGTTTTTTTTCATGCACTTTCATTTCCGTTAATTTATCATTTCTCTAATTCAATTCGTAAGTGCAAATATTTTCCGTATGTTGTCTTTGGCGTTTGTTTGTTGGCTTCCTATTACTGAGCGTATGTTATAATTGATGTTTGCTCAAAAAAAGTGATAGCTCTATTGTATAAGACAGTTTCGAAAACCTAAGAGGGAGAGGGGCATAATAAGTGAAGAGAAGAGAGTTATTCCAACTGCGCGAGATTTTTCACCTAGTTTCGCGGCTCAGAATAGGAACCCACCTTTCATTACCTACTTGCAGTGTCGTCTACGACACAGATTGTTTTAAGGAGTGCCCAAAATTGGTATCGTCATTGCTGGAATGTAACACCTTGTGTCCCGATGTTCCAGGTGTCGTTCATGGCCATGGGCCTGTTGACGCTCTCGATAGCCGCAGCGCACACCTACGTGTCCCTGGTGCTGGTCTGCCTTTTGCTGGGGCTCTGCGACGGCTGCTTCATCTCGCTCATCGGACCAGCGGCTCAGAGGCTGACCGGGACCCGCGGTGCATCGCAGGCCATCGGCTTCCTGCTGGGGCTTTGCTCCGTGCCCCTCACTGCCGGGCCCCCCGCTGCCGGTGCGTTATGTCAAGCAGAATATGTTATGTCGTCTAGCGCAATATATATCTTTAGGCGAAGCAAAGATACCAAAGGAAAACAAGGCAACTCCTTCCCTTAGTTCAGAGCCAAAGGCTCGTTGGACAAGCTTGTCTTTTGCAAGGAAACAGCGGCCCTTATTGATATGATGTTCCTTCTTTTTTTAACTGAAAAGAAGTTTTTAAATAAAGTTGCCTATGGCCGATAGCCCAGTTTAGAATCAGGAACAGGATTGTTCAAAGAGGCGGACATTATTTGCACGGGAAAACGAAACGCATAATAGGCAATGTGGAATAATTTCATTAGGTTTTATTCAAATCACTTGGCGGCATATAGGGCAATTTGAAAAGTGCGGCCAGTGCGATTCTGGAGTTGACATCATTTTAGACATACGCGACGTCAGAGTTGAAGCCAAATGCACCGTTCTACCTACGTTTTCAACAGACGCCATTGTATGTGAAACATAAATAAATAAATAAATAAATAAGTAAATAAATAAATAAATAAATAAATAAATAAATAAATAAATAAATAAATAAAATTTCCGTATTTTACATCCTGAAGCTGGCAAAGGGGGTCATGAGTTATGCCGTATAGTAGAGCTTCGATTCATTTTCGCCGCCTTTAGTTCCTTAACGTGCAACGAATACAAGGTACTTGAGCGTTTTGGAGTTCCTCCTGTATCTGAAGGCAGGCCCCGCCGCAGGAGTTCAACCCACGAGCTCAGGCTAAGCAGCGCAACATTACAACAACTCAGCTACCACGACCGTTTAATGTATTGCACCACAAAATATCATTTGATCGCGCTCACACTGGAAATCAGTATCTCGAAACTTGTGTCATCCTCAGAATTTCTTCCATGTGGATACGCCATGCAGATTCGGCTACAATTGTTTAGTTCTGATATGCGCTGTAAAGTGAATAGTTATTTCTTTGTTAGTGAAATTGTTATGCACTGTTGTTATGCAATTAGGTAATTTTTTTTTCATAGTACAAATATTGCCGGTCTCTTCGAGCAAACCATGTCAAAAAATTTGAGGTGTGCTGGCTGCCACAGACAACTTTTTTTTGGCCAGTCCACCTGATATACACCGCCTTTCCACGAAGCACCCGCCATGGTTGCTCAGTGGCTATGGTGTTGGGCTAGTGAGCAGGAGGTCACGGGATCGAATCCCGGCCACGGCGGCCGCATTTCGATGGGGGCGAAATGCGAAAACACCCGTGTACTTAGATTTAGGTGCACGTTAAAGAACCCCAGGCGTTCCAAATTTCTGCAGTCCCCCACTACGGCGTGCCTCATAATCAGATCGTGGTTTTGGCACGTAAAATCCCATAATTTAGTTTTTAATTTTTCCACGAAGCAAAGAAAAGAGAGGTCGGGTTTTAAAACGTGTAAACGAGGATGCGTGGTAGGTATTTTCCATGTGACGCGGAACACGCAGGTGGGTTCATTTGCGATCACTGGCGTTAAATAGTATTTGGCACGGTCACTCCTCTTGGTCACTAGGTGGTAACTAATAGCCTTTTTGTTGCGAGACAACTTAAAGGCACACAAGAGAGAAACGCCAAATCAATTTAAACCAATAAACTGCCCTTTCTATGTTCTATTTCTATTTTCGTCAGTTCCGCTGTAGTAGATTACAAGGAGAAAACGAAGATCAAACTTATCTTTTTTCCAAAGTTCGCGGCGAACAATTTGGTTGGTCGTGACTTAGTTAAAGTTCTCGAAACTTGCTATGTTAGGTCTCTAACTCTTTTCGAAAAGATTGTCGTCGATCTTTAACTCTAAAAATTCAACTTAGGATCATGCAACCGATGCCGTCAAAACCCTCGTCAAACTACCAACAAGCTGTGCCACATATGTTGCTGATTGTCTACTTCGCGACGTTATTTCGCAACATGCTCTGCAGCCTCACGCAACTGCCCAATGACCGTGGCCGTTGAATTATTTTGAAGAGTCATCGCCGACATCCTACAGTCCTGTACAACGCTCCATAAGCTCGCCATCCTGAAAATTCACAAGAAATTGTCTTACGGACCATTTCCACGCAGCCTGCTCTTCGGCGGAACGCACCACGCGCGGCCTTCCCATCCCGGAGCCGAAACTGATCTGAGACGAGGGAATCCCGGCGCAGCGCACGCCTACCCATTTTCCTTCCCTTTCGCACACAAATCTTTGCGCCAGGACACAGCTGGTTGTTTCCAGTTCTTTTTTCGACCGAGAATCAACATTCAACTAGACACGTTCCTTCCATCCGCAACTACATCGGTCAGCGAATATGCACAAGGCACCACCACCCGGACTGCGCAAGCTCGGCGGGTTGCCAGCACTCGTGTTTTGACCTCCCAACACATCCAGCAGCGTCTGTACCTTGGTCGACACAAAGACATGCATTTATCGCCCCAGTCGCTTGTACTACTGTGGTCCCCATCTCGACACGTTCGGGTCTCGGAAAAGCTGCTGTCTCGGTACACGAGTCCATAACACGTAGTTTGTGCCGTCACTCCCGTGACATATGATGCCGTCCTCACCGCTCCCACTATCTCATTTGCACCATAGTCCAGTCATGTTGTGCATGTCAAACACCTCAAACGTTATCACTCAGCCTCTGCTATAGATATTTAGACACGTCGGGATGACTCTTCTACAGCCGGGGATAACGCTACGTGCGTTCGTCTCTAGAAACATGCGCATGATTACCTGACGAATAACTGACCACCTGGCTCGAACCTTTTCAACTCGTTTGGTCAGCGCTTAAATACATGGTGCGTTTTCAGCAGCAGCAAATTTTTTCAAGCGACGCTTGTATTGGCTCACAAGTTTCGGTGGTGTTGTAGTCACGCAAAAACTTAAGTGTGGCGCATACACCGCATTGATTATGCGGGTATGAGCAAGGGATATGCGGGTATGAGCCAGGGACAAGAAAGAAATATAGAAGGAAGGAAAGAAACAAACAATGAAAGAAAGTGTAATTGCGAGGAAAGCTGTGCCGGTGTCGGATCACGTGACGCGCACGACTATACAAGGTCGTTTGGTGTGTCGCGGGGAGGGAAAGGGAAGGAAAGGGGGTTGGCGCGTACTCCGCAGCGCTTCCGTCATCTCAGATCAGTTTCGGCGCCCGGATAGGAAGGCCACGCGTGGTGCGTTCCGCCCAGGAGCAGGCTGCGTTTGAGCAACGGTGCCATGAACTGGCTCGGGAAAGGGCTACCTAGCGTGAGGGGTTCCGAAGCCCAGGGGGAACGTCAGGGTCGTCTTTCCCACCAGGAACCTAACAACGGTGATGCACGCCTCGACAACGCTAGCGCCAACTTCCCCGCTGCAACGGCCAGGTTTCAACGCGAGTTTGTGAACTAGAACTTCGGAGCCAGCTGCAGTGCCTGTGATCGGTTCTGGTTCGAGCACAACGTGGTACTCGTCAGTGGAATTCGTTCCGAGGAACACCGAAGAAACACACGACAAGCTTCGCTTACCCCCATTTCCTCGACAGGGGAGGAGCTGCTAATTACAAAAAATTGCCTGTAGCAGAAAGCGCAATTCTAACCTCTGATCTAAATTACTCAGTTGGGCGGTTAGTACCAGCTGTGATGTTAATTACGAGCTCGCTTTGAAGGAACGCCAAATGTAAAACCTAGGCGACGCGACACTTATCCGATACTCAGAAAATCTATGAAATAGAGGTGTCGCGGATTTCTTGCCTACCTTAAGGGGAGCATTGCACACGGAACGTAGCCGGCGTTCGCACTGCGGTTACAGGCAGTGTTAAGAACTTTTCAGTCCATTGTTGTCTGATAGATATTCGATGGTCCGTTTGCATTATGACACTCGCCAATGTTCGGTAGGAACCGTATGTTTTGATGAATAAGCTGTTCGCGAATTTTCTCACGTGAAGCACGCCCTTCCGACGGAAAGCTTAACCTTATTGGTTGAAACACAAAGAGCGATGGAACGAGAAATGTTAGACCTAACTTTAAGAGACAGGAAGAGAGTTGTGTGGATAAGAGAGCAAAAGAAGGTAGCCGATATTCTAGTTCACATTAGGAGAAGAATAATGGTGCTGGGCAGGCCATGTAATGAGTAGGTTGGATAACCGGTGGACCATTAGAGTTACAGAATGGATACCAAGAGAAGGAAAGTACAGTCGACGACGCCAGAAAACTAGGTGGGGTGATGAAGTTAGAAAATTTGCAGGTGCAAATTGGAATCGGCTAGCGCAAGACAGCTACACAGAATCGGCTAGCGCAGGACATCAATATAGGCTGATGATGATTCGTTGATACTATGGCGGGAAAGAATGTCACATGTTGAAAACCCGCGGTGTAGATGCTGTTTAAATTTTTTGTCATAAAGGAACCTTATGGAAAATTTAGAACTGTAATGGTTTGGGCTAGTTCTTTTTCCATGAGGCTGTGTGGTGCAGCGCGAAGCTGCACCACACAGCTGCACCATCCTGCTTGACGCGGAACCACACAGCCTTATGGAAAAGTTAAGGATAATGGTGTGCTTAAAATTTACGGCAATTTGTTACTGTAACTTTGCGTAATTACGTTTTAGTGTATTTAGGAGGATCATATTTATATTGATACTGATATTTCAGTTTCTGAAGGTAGCTTTCTTTCAGGAATTTCCACTGACCGCAACGCAATTAATATAACGTATACATCTCTTAAACTTGTCGCATTTATAAAGTTCTACTCATAGCCCAGGAAAAGGCAAGTGACAGGTGACACAAACGAGACTATGTGCGATCGTCTTGTCCATGTCGCCTTGTTTCTCATTGTATTATCAGCTTGTAATGGATACTGTCTCTTTCTCCATTAAGAATTCCTTCAATGGATACAGTAGACTGTCAGCTAAACCTTGAGTAATTGTGTGTAATATTCAGGCTGATATAATATATTCTAGACTGCACTTGTAGCTGCCAGACAGACTTTCGGTGGTGCTGAGGTTCAGCCGACAGAATTGTTGAGCATACTCATGCCGTTATCGCATCAGCCCGCCACAGCCTGGTCAAATAAATGCTGAGTAATTTTCTAATCTTTCCATGAAAAAAATTAGCTTGAAATGTAAACGCGAAGCGATGTGTGCGAAAACTGATATGCCTTTGCCGGCAATCTGTGCCAGCAAACACAGTATTTTGAAGACTTTCACAACAATTGTCGGCCTTGTCAATGTTTGTTGCCCCGTCAGTTTTCTATTATCTAGTTGCAAATTGATCGCAAACAAAGTTGTGGAATAAAAATTAGGTCGAATCGCCACAATGATGGTCAGTATTTGTGACTAGAGTTCCTAAGTTTTATAAAGCCAAAGTACCGTTAAAAAGTTGGGACCATCAATTATTGCATCTGTAAGGAAGAAGAAGTACGCCGTGCAGAGCTCCGCAGCCGGATTGCCAGCGCTACTGAAGTGGGGCTCGGGCTCGACGCTGTTCCTGGTGCGCCTGGCTAAGCCTACGCAGTTGTGTCTTCCTGTCGGCGTCCTTCGTGTCGTCCACAGCCGTGCCAGACTTCTTTGTCATATTTGGTGGAGGTTTGCTGGGTCACACCAGATGGCTTATACGAATTTCGTGTGATGCCATTCGGCCTTTGCAACGCACCCGCCACTTTTGAGCGGATGATGGATACTATTCTTCGAGGCCTCAAATGGAACACGTGCTTGTGTTATTTGGATGATGTAGTAGTGTTTGCACCAGATTTTCCTACTCACCTTCATCGCTTGGAGCAGGTTTTACGCTGTCTCAGTGACGCTGGCCTCCAACTCAACCTGAAAAAATGACACTTTGGGGCACGAAAGCTGACAATTCTCGGACATGCCGTATCGAAGGATGGCGTTCTCCCCGATGCCACAAAGCTCCGTGCTGTTAAAGAATTCCCAAGGCCGACGACTCTAAAAGACTTGCGTAGTTTCATTGGCCTCTGCTCGTACTTCCGCCGCTTCATTCGAAATTTCGCTTCGATTATGGCACCGCTGACAGAGCTTCTTCGGGGAGACCCCAATCTTTCCGCATGGTCACCGCCTTGCGACCAGGCCTTCGCGACGCTACGACGCCTGCTTACAACACCACCGATACTGCGCCATTTCGATCCCACTGCTCCCACGGAAATCCATACGGATGCTAGCGGCGTTGGTCTTGGCGCTGTGCTCGCCCAGCGAAAGCCCGGCTACCAGGAATATGTTGTTGCTTACGCGAGCCGCACTCTCACCAAAGCTGAGGCGAATTATTCAGTCACTGAAAAAGAATGCCTAGCAATCATCTGGGCCATTACAAAGTTTCGCCCATACCTGTACGGCCGGTCCTTCGATGTCGTCACCGATCACCACGCACTTTGCTGGTTGTCGTCTCTCAAGGATCCCTGCGGCCGCCTTGCCCGGTGGGCACTGAGGCTCCAAGAGTACGACATCCGTGTTGTCTACCGCTCCGGCAAGAAGCACGCCGATGCCGATGATCTTTCGCGCTCGCCTGTCCACGCCGAAATTGTCAGTGTCTCCGTTCTAGATGACCCAGTTCCCCCATTGGCTTCTGTCGACATGGCTTTGGAGCAGCGCAAGGACTCCTGGATTTCATCTTTGATAGATTACATCTCTGATTCACCTGCACGCCCACCATCCCGAGCGCTCCGCCGACAAGCTTCGCCCTTCGCCATCCGCGACGGAATCGTCTATCGCCGTAACTACAGTTCCGACGGCCGCAAATGGCTGCTTGTCATACCCCGGCAGCTCCGCACTGATGTATGCGCCGCTTTCCACGCCGACCCTCAGTGTGCACACGCTGGTCTCTTCAAGACCTACACCAGACTACGTCATAGGTTTTATTGGCGCGGTATGTACACATTTGTGCAAAAGTACATTCGCTCTTGCACAGAATGTCAACGCCGCAAGCCTGATCCTTGCCGCTCTTCTGGACCAATGCAACCTTTACCGTGCCCTTCGCGACCCTTTGACCGCGTTGGAATAGACCTATACGGGCCGCTGCCATACACAGCTGCTGGCAATCGCTGGGTCATTGTAGCCATAGACCACCTCACGAGGTATGCAGAAACGGCCGCTCTACCAGCCGCGACAGCTCGTGACGTTGCCTCCTTCCTGCTTCAACGCTTCGTTCTCCGTCACGGCGCCCCGCGCGAACTCCTGAGCGACCGAGGTCGCGTCTTTCTCGCCGATGTCATTCAAGAACTTCTCACTGAATGCCGCATTATTCATCGCTGTACCACCGCATATCACCCGCAAACAAATGGATTGACAGAGCGGTTTAACCGAACTCTTGGCGACATGCTTTCGATGTATGTCGCCTCCAACCACACAAACTGGGACCTCATCCTTCCCTATGTCACGTACGCCTACAATACGGCACCCCAGGCAACGACGGGCTTTTCTCCCTTCTTTCTTCTATACGGCCGAGAACCGTCATTTTCGATTGACACTATTCTTCCTTACCCTCCCGACTTATCAGAGGGTACACCGGTTTCCGAAGCCGCCCGGTATGCAGAAGAATGTCGGCAACTAGCTCGCTCTCTAACAACGCAAGAACAAGCGCTACAGAAATTTCCTCATGACGACGGGCGCCCCCACAACCAGTTTTCGCCTGACGCTCTCGTTTGGTTGTGGGTGCCTCCTACTTCGACACCAGGTGTATCCTCCAAGTTTGTATCCCGATACCATGGACCCTACCGGGTTCTACAGCAAACTTCTCCGGTGAACTACGTCATCGAACCTCTGACGCCCCCTACGGACCTGCGTCGCCGAAGCCGCGAAACTGTCCATGTCAATCGGCTCAAGCCGTATCACGAGCCCTTCGTCCTTACGACGCCTTAGGCCTCCTGTGCGGCTCCGTCTTCAGCGAGGGGGGAAGATGTAAGGAAGAAGAAGTACGCCGTGCAGAGCTCCGCAGCCGGATTGCCAGCGCTACTGAAGTGGGGCTCGGGCTCGACGCTGTTCCTGGTGCGCCTGGCTAAGCCTACGCAGTTGTGTCTTCCTGTCGGCGTCCTTCGTGTCGTCCACAGCCGTGCCAGACTTCTTTGTCATACATCAAATAACTGTCCCTTCATGGATCATGTCATTTTCTTTCATGCCGAGAAGAGAGCTTTCCAGTGCACTTGTATACTGACGTTCTTTTACTCTATACTTCTCGTTATCGTGCTCTTTCTGAACGGTTGCTGTATTAGCGCTTGCATCCGTTTACGCTAACCATTAAAAAAAACTGTAATTATCGTGTCTTTCAGACTGATTCATCGAAGACCATCACTAAAAGCTTACCGAACAATAAGTAAGAATACACTCGGAATCAGAACCACAGGAAGGGATTTTGTTGCATGTCGCCCTTATGTGAATAGAATAATTAAGGCTCCTAAACGACAAACCTGCAAAATTAGCGACTTCACTTGCATTCAGTAAAGATTGTTATCATAAGGAAGGTACTAGTAGTCGTCTCCTATCAGCAAGTGGGATGAAATTTTTTAAAATGCGGTATGAAATGTTCGGCACCAGCAAAGTGCGAGCTCCTCGCATCATGGAAGTGGTACAATGAGATGTCAAAAACTGCGGATAAACAACCCAGTACACTAAGCTTTCTGTTCATTGGAGCTGCTAATCGTTGACCGGCTATTATACTTAATGTTATTTCATTAGGGCCAGAACGTTAATAGCCAGCGCGGCTGCTCGGCATTACCTAAAGGATCAGTTGCCGTCCGCAGTGCGATCTAAAATCTCGGAGACGGTGTGCTATTGCTTTCATGGTATCCGTACACCACCAGACTCACGCGTCATCTGTTTAAGTGGTATAAAGAAGAAATACTCCTTAACTAAAACTACTTTAAACAAAGTGAACTATCGTTGAAGCTCGTCTTTAAGAAAAAAAAAACACACAATAATGCAACAGTCTGGGGCTGCATTTAAAACATTTTTCTTTTTTGTGTCTCCGTAGGAATTCTGTACGACCAAAGAGGAAACTACAACCTCGCATTCCTGCTTGCTGGCGTGCCTCCAATTGTGGCATCGATTCTCATGTGTGCCATACATTTGATAAAAACGGTGAGTGACATCTTCCAACAACTGACGTCATTGTCTTTCCATTCTGCTCTCTCTGACCCGCACGATTGCTTCTTGTATTGTTCGTCGATGCTAACAGTTTTCCGTACTCCTACTTCTTTGTTATAGCTTCTGTTTTATGATTTGTTCTGACGACTATGACCTAATGCTGTACATGTTCGTGTCCACGCGGCAATAGTTACTCTAAACCGATTTAATATTGTGTTTCTTGTTTCTTGCAAGATGATAAGGTGAATGATGAGGTGGAAGTGAACTTGGGCACTTATCTGAAGGTAGCCTGAAGGTACAGGAGACGACTACAAAAGTACCTATGCAAAAGAAGGCTTGGTAGTTGAAGTGTTTGTACTATACTCTTGCATCATGGTACTTAATGAGTATGCCAGCTTTTCAGTTTATGCATATGCCAGCAGATGTTTGCTTCCGCAAATCTCACTTAGATAATAGGTCTCTAGTATGAAAAATACACTGCTACGGATCTGGGTACCCTGAAGACTCCTCGCTAAGAAGAATATAATTTCAAACGAAGGCGTATAAATCAAATAAATGACACAACATTTTAGTATAAATCATTAGGCACCTATACAAGCACGTCCCAAATAAAATCTACGCATACGAAGTACCCAGTTGAACTTATGCCTCGACTTTAAACATACACAACAGCCATGGCGCAAACTAAGCTAGAACATGAACAGTACAAGCACCAAAGTAAACGCTCCAACACAGGCTATACATTCTGCTGCAAAGATGAGCTTTAGGCACAAGACAAATTCCTACATTATGATTCTAAAATGAGCTTGTCAGTGAACAGCAAAGCCTATACCAGCAAGGCAATGAAATTTAAAAGTGCTGCGTCGTTTCACTGTATGTTGCCAATTGTGAATTGTGTCTAGTGTACGCCTTAGGTTATCTTGATGCTAACAGCACCGAAAGCAATACAATATACTTGCGTATATATGTGTTCCGCCCCAACGTTACAGCTTTGCCACCTGTCATAACAACTTCATAGCTTTATTGCAGCGTTGTCATTCGGGTTACTGTAGTATGCCATATGCTTACAGCCTTGCGAACGAATACCAACCACGGCGACGGCCAAGTGAAGAACGCTCACTTTTCTGAACTGTTTTCGTGTTCTTGCCGCTGTGCGCTATAATAATGAACATAATATTGTATATTTATAGTGGTGACAAAAAAGAACGCGAAATAAATTCTAATCGCCTAGCTGAAATAACACTAAACATTTCAATTGTCTCGAGTGTGAAACTCACCAACCACGAAGTCCGGTTATGGCATCAGTAGAAACGCCCTTGTAACTGTGGAAAGTGAAAGGTTTTACTAATACCGCAATTACACGTATTTCCGCTGCATAAAAGATAAATAACAGACTTTCAACAATTCACGCTTAAGATTGTTACAGCTGAAATATTTCGAATAATACCGAACGGCGTACGTTATTTAAGTGGAAATGCAGGAATTCGGACAATAATGCTTTGTTTTCTTCGAACAAAGTTTCATGCTCACTAATACTGCACTTCCAACTGAAGTGATTAGATGGAAATCTTAATAAGCAGATATTGAATTTGCAAATTTGGTCAAACTACTTACGTAGCCTTGAAACAAGGCTTGCCAGGCAATGACCGAAATGCGGGGCATACAGTACTCGGTTGGCTGGCGGACATATACCATCTCGTCAAAAGACATGACATTCCCAGCAGAAGATATCCCAGCAGAAGATATGGCATTCATGAAAATTGTAGAAGGGAAAAGTATAACACGCCATTAAAATGCACTTGAGAATTAAAAAAAATCAATTTTCTTTTCTTTTTAAGTGCTTAGCAGATATTTGTGTTCCACGACATATTTAGACATACCACACTAATTATTCCAAAATGTGTCATTTCGCGACAGGAGCACACCGTGAAAGAACCGCGCAAAATCAAAGAACTTCCTTGCGCCAAATATAAACAAGCAAAGAATACTGCCCAAAGGTATTGAAACCATGGGGGCCTAGGCAGAACTAAGGCTTTGACTTGGGTGAGTTCGATGTGTGCGACGTAAATTTGGGCGGCATTACCTTCCTCAATTATGTTATACGGTGTTCCTTAAACACAATAAAGGAAAAGGAAAAGAGAATAAATTTGGCGAATTGTGCATAAGATCTCTTGGTCCTTATTGCGGTGGCACAGAAAATCACAGACCAGAAGCAAGCAGCAGACAGAAATATTAAAATAAAAATTTGCCCTTGCGCATCAATATAAAATCCTGATCGATTTTTTTCAGGCAGGTGCTTTCTTTTTTTCAATGCGCTGAAGAATTCGTAGGGGTAATTATTACTGAGTACAATTTTCCTGTGAATCGTACGGAAGACATACGTAAATAATACTCAGCCCGCACTGATCCTGCGCAAATATTATGAAGAACACGGGGAATATTGGGAAATATGGAAAATTGGAGGTCGTAGTGTTTTCCATATATTTCTTTGTTATAATTAGAAGGTGATAACTCTTTATTATAACTTACCTAAATGCATATGATCACATATGATACGCTACACTGCTCTTATCAGCCGGAGGTTTGGCACACCAGCGACCTTTACTTTTTAGTGGGGCAGGCCCTACGTGGCTACCATGGCTACCAAACAATCAGTAAGTTCCCTGACAGAAGGCAGCTCTGGGCGTATGGCATGGTATGATAAAACTGCAATAAGGTCCCTACGAACGCGCGTCAGCACGCAGTGGGCCGCTCCAACGTCGGTACAGAAAGGCCGAGCCTCTCGGCTGCGTCGCGGACCCGATGGTCCCATAGCTGTCGCCATAGAAATATGTGCCATGATCATGCGGTCATTTCAATCTGTCGTGTGGAGTAGAGCGCACCATGCGCGTTAATATTAATAGTGCGAAGCGTTTCTTACAAGACCATTTCGCGGGCAGGGTATCTCGCAGCTTATGTGGGTCGATCCCGGTGATAGTGTAGCCTGTATTGGCGTTTTCGTGGACTGATGCCTGTGATAGGGCAGTCGAAAATTATGTGCCGCTGGGCCGACTGGGTGTGCGCACTGGGTATTTGCACTTGCTATGTGCACTGAGCACTTGCCAGTGAGTATGTGCCACTGGTTATGTGCTCCTGGGTATGTGCCATTAGGCTTTAGTTTGCTTTCAGTCTTCTATCTTGCTATTGCAGACATTCTATCTTACTTGTAATAAATACAAATACCATAGCATATAATGTCTTCGTAACAATTCGCCACAAAACATTTAGATTATTTGTACAGCGGTTCCCTACCAATAAGGAATGCTTTGCATTACTTAGACGTGAATTCGAGTTGAGTCAGCCATTTTTCTTTACAAAATGCGAGGTCTCAACGTTCCCTCCGTACTACATAGTTTAGTCATCTCATTACGGTTTTCTGTTTCCAGGACCCCGACGAGCAGCACGACGTTCGGCCAAAGGAAAGCGACATCCTCGGAACGAGGCGGCTCAGTGCGCTCGTGGCTTCGGAGCCGTGAACAGAGTATAGCGAGAGCGGCGCTATACGTCAACAGTATCCTTGCCGCGCATATAGGCAGAATGACATGCGACGGTGACAGAAGGAGACAAATGAAGAGCCAGCGACAATACCGCTGCTGAACGGAGAGTTCAATACTAGAACTGTGAGAGCGTGAACACGAACAGGGTAACTTTTCCATCCATTTGTGCCGCGACGGAAACAATCAAAATGGCGATTGCTGCTAAACGCTGTGCAGTTCCATCTGCTCTTGTGGGCAAAGGCTGGACAGCTCACGGGCAGAAGGACGGGAAGATTTCGAGGTTGTCAGAAGTGGATCCACACAGCCAAGCCGTCAGGACAGCAAGGCCAAGTGTCGACAGTTTTCATTTGTGTTGTTTTTTATTACCGCAGATAACATTGCGTTATTTCAACCTTTCTGTGACTTGTCTCATGGGACAGTCAAAAATTCGAAAGGTTGTGAAATGTTTGTGTTTCTTCTCCGTTATTCATAAAAAAGAGACACATCAGAAACGCATTTTTCTCTTTCTTCTAATTTTTATGCATGATATTAAGGGGAAATATCGCCCTTATTTGGAAACAGAAATATTGAAAAACTGAGGGTGTCGAATGCGTTGACATCACTATCGACTTTCTTGGCTGGCGGGACTAAGAAAATTATCTTAGTAGTCCTAGTGCCTACTCAGATTGTCCGGTTTTCATAGCTGTTTAACCAGAGAACATCACCAGCAGCGCCCGCAACACTTAGTGTGCATATCGCGCTCAGTGTACCCGGTTTTCTGGCGGGGAGATCCCTGAGGTATCCTTTAACTGACACAGTACAAAAGTAGGAAATTTATTGTGGAAAAAGGAACACGTTTTCAGTAATTCTTCTTCCCCAGGATTATCAACCGTCTGTAGTACACCTGCCTACAGATTTCTTCGGCGAGTGCCAACGAGAACAGTCTCTGCGAACCAATGCTCTCGGCCACATGACTGGCTTGAAATGAATACCACTGGTGGTCCGTAGTTTCTCTAAAACAAGCTCCACATTACATTTCCTTAACTATGTTCCAGCTAAGGCCTCACTGGGCTTTGTAACTTATCGGTAATTATCATTTGTACATCCTAACCAAATCATAAAGCGAAGCAAATTAATGTGCAAAGGAAAGTAAATGTGTGAAGTGACATAGTAAATAGGATCATTACTGGAGGTCCAGCTATAACTTCACGCCAGGACTCGCAAAATATACAGCGAACTAGAACGCAAGATTGGGTGTTACTTCGCTGTAGAATGTAAGCTTGCACACACACACACACACACACATGTATATATATATATATATATATATATATATAAGCTGTAGTGTTCATCACATGTCCACTGGAGGACGGAGGCCTCTCTCAGCGATGTGAAATCACACCTATCTGACGCTGATTGCAAAGTGCGCCTCGAAATTTCTTAATTTCATGACGCCGCCTAATTTTCTGCTGTTCTCAAGCGCGCCTCCCTTCCCTTGGAACCCATTCTGTCAATCTAGTGATGAACCCGTTATCTGCCCTACGCATTAAATGCCCAGCTGCATTCTTTCCCTTAATATCCCCGAGAATAAAGGGTAACCCGTTTGCTCTTTGATTCACACCGCTCTCTCTTAACGTTACGCCAGCATTTTTCGTTATATCACTCTTTGCGCGGTGCTTCTGTGTTAACCTCCACATTTCTGCCCCGTATGTTAGCCCTGGTAGAATGCAATAATTGTACACTTTTGTTTTCAACGACAGTGGTAAGCTTCCAGTCCGGATTTTGCTAATAACTGCCGTATGCGCTGCAACCTATTTGGTTTCTTCAGTAAATTGCTTTCTCATAATCAGGGTCCCCTGTGAGTAACTGACCAAGAGGATTTACTGTACTGAATGTCAACTGTTGGTGATTGTGCGTCAGATGCAATAGCAAAATGTTCCTCCACTGCCGTCGGCACAGTATCTCATCTGTTGCATAGGCACTAGCTGCAGGTTTGGAGCAGAATGAAGAAATAGTGATGGGCACTGATTTATTATAACAAAAGGCATCTACATAAAGGCAGAAACCAGCTTCCTTGCAGTAAAAATATCGACAAGGTGAGGCTGTGCCTGCCCGTTGAAGTCATTGACTACTTGACCTAGATATAAGGCACTTCAGCAACAACTTGGGAAACACTGCCGGTTACAATTGCTAGGTTGCTCTTTATCACCGATAGTCTCAAAGCACAACAAGACGGCGTTTGCGGTTCACTTTAAAGCAATATCCTTGTTTTCGAGCTTGCTTAGTTCAGAGAAGGAACCCGCCTCCATGACTCAGTGGCTATGGCATTCTACTGCTGTATACGAGGCCGAGGGTCCGATGCCCTGCCCCGGTGGCCGCATTTCAATTAATATCAATAGAACGCACGTGTACGTAGATTTAGGTGCGCGTTAACAAAACTTTCAACCATCACAATTAATCCGGAGCCCTGATTATGACGTCCTTCGTAACCACTTGTGCAGTTTGGAGACCTTAAACTAACTCTTAGCTTAAAATTTCTTCACTCAGAGTACTTCCCTTATAATTATCGTCTTTCTGGCAGGATGGCCAAATCTCCCGAGGGGAAGACGCTGCCTCGAATTCCCAGCTAGCAGTCCACAAGGCTGGCTATGTGCTCTTCCTCTTTTACATGCATAACGATGTCACTTTAACTGTCTGCTATTTCGGAAGCTTGTGTAGTGCTGGATCCCTTCACAAATGATGTTAAATGCTTTTGCATAGTATATACTCCTCTACAGTCTTCAGATAATGCAGAAGCAGCGTGGTCAGTGTTCAGTGGAGTCCATAAGAGCCATACGTTCCTCGGCAACACTCTTTCTTGACTTCAGTGGCAGCTATAGCTGTGGGCTACACTCCCATTTTTCTAGATATTCCTAAAAATGCATGTGAAACACTCGAATACATTTAACAGCGGAGCGGCCGGAGGTTGTCCCATATAGCGTAGACCAGAAACTGTGCCTGGCGATAACTCCAACGCGCGTTGCCTAGGAACCACTTGGCACAGCTGCGCCTCGCTTCACCGCAGCTCCGCACCAGCGCGCTGGGTTGTTACGACCACGCACGTGCTCCATCTTGCCATAACGTCACTTTGCGTCGCCTAGCAACTATATGTGCGTCGCTTCGCCTAGACAGGTCAACGCTTCACCAGGCCGCCTCTTGAAGCGCGTCATGCGGCCAAGCAAGAATGCACGTCTGCGGCGAGTCGATCCGGAATACCATGACGAAACT
Organism: Dermacentor silvarum; assembly: GCF_013339745.2. Taxonomy (NCBI): domain Eukaryota; kingdom Metazoa; phylum Arthropoda; class Arachnida; order Ixodida; family Ixodidae; genus Dermacentor; species Dermacentor silvarum. The sequence goes on from NC_051161.1 coordinate 116,298,120, forward strand.
GCAGCCGAGAAGAGGCGTCATCGAGCCGAAGGTCCCGAGTTTCGAGAAGGAGAACGCGAGAGTTTGCGTTTCAGTATCCGCCGTCGTGGGATAGCGACCCTGGCTGTAGCTTGCTCGATCACAAGCTCCTCTGTTTGCTACAGACTTACTCCACGAGTGCAAGCTGCGCTCATTTTTACAATACAATCGCTGAACCTATCTGAACGAAATTTGTTGAGGATGAGGAGGACAAAATATTTATTTGAAACCAGAGGCTCGTGGTTTCTTCAGATGCCGAAGGCGACGGCGGTTATCGGACTGGAGCCCCTGCTCCCTGGCGGCGACCTCTGCCAGCTCCGTGACCCAGACCTGCTAATCTGGGCTGGAGCTGAGCAGTGTGGCCTCCCACTGCTGCGTCGTGGTAATTTGCAAGCCCTGTGGACTACCGCGGATATGTGTATTCGGACAGCCCCACGGTATATAGAACAGGTCTGCCCTGGGAGCTCTGCACAGCTTGCACTGCGGTGTAAAGGTCGCTGGATCAATGTATGGATACAGAACTGGTGTTGAGAAAGAGCCCGTTTGTAGTTTCCTCCAGATGATCTCCTGCCGTTTGGATTGTGATTCGTGAGATGGGGGGTATATAAGTCTGCCTAGTTTAATACATTGCGTAATTTCATTATTCGTCACCATACGTTCTCGTGTCGACCTCCCAAATTCCTCATTCTCCGTTCCGACCTGGGTTGGGCCGTGGGCTCAGGAGGCAAAATCTCGAGCCTGTTGGTGGGCGGCCTCATGGCCTGGGAGTTATAAGTGGGCTGGGTGCCCAATGAATTTGGACAGTGCGATAGTTAGTGTTTGGGCAAGAATTTTATTTGGTAGTGGAGAAATGCGCCCTTTAATATAATTGCGAACAGCGGATTTAGAGTTGCTGAATATGAAAGCGCTAGGGAGTGTAGGCTATGGCCAAGGCGATGAACGCCTCTTCGGCCTCCTCCGGATTAATGGTTTTGATAGAAACTCCGGATATTGTTTGCCCTACATAGTTATCACCGCAAGCGAAAAAGCATGGCGTCCTTGAATCTCGGCAGCGTCAACGTAGGCTGCTTTATGATTAGTTGCAAATCGGGAGTGCCTTGGCCCGCTCCACCCGTCTTTCGGTGTGATGGGTGGGGTTCATATTACGAGCTATGGGGAGAATTTTAAATGCGTTCTCTGAAGAGGGGATGTATTGGTTTTGGGGGTTATGACAGGGTGCGATGAGCAGGTTCTTTTGTCTAATATTTGACGGTTCTATGAGGCGAAGCCTCCCAGAACCCAATCGAGGACAAAGCCGTTTGTGGAACGCACACACAAAACGTTTAATGTAACTAGAACGAGAAAAAACCCCCCATAAAATAAACACTCAAAAAGAACTCATAATACAACACACATGTGGCTAGAACGCTTACTGATGTCGGGCAAGTTCGGGCAGGCTGCGGGTGTGAGTATGCACTAGAGTCTCGATGCGGCGAAGCGGAGACGACGATAGAAGCGTTGTTTGTCTCACCAAAAGGTCGCTGTCGGAACGTCGTACAAGCTACCAGAGCGTGGCAGCTATGGCTCGGTGGAAGAAGACAGGCGGCTCGGCAGCACGGGTTGACGGCGGCGGCGTCCTGGCCGGGCAGCTGGTCGTAGAGCTCGGGCCCGTAGCCCGACAGCTCTCGTTCTGCCCACGGGCGCAGACGCTCACCGGCCTCGGGCAGCAGCAGTTGACAATCGGGCAGGGTGGCGATGCCCGGGAAGGCAGGCGGCTTGGCAGCAGGGGTTGACGGCGGCGGCGTCCTGGCCGGGCAGCTGGTCGTGGAGCTCGGGCCCGTAGCCCGACAGCTCTCGTCCTGCCCACGGGCACAGTCGCTTGCCGGCCTCGGGCAGCTGTTTACGATCAGGAAGAGTGGCGACTCCCAGGAACGGGTTGGCAGGAGGCCCCGGCCGGGTGAAGTCCTGGTGGCTCGGGTCCGGAACCCGACGGCCGTCTTCAGCTCCCGATCCGGTGGCCGACCTTGTCCTGGTGTCGCTTCTGGAACTCCTCCCCCTACTGCCAGCGCGGCTCCTTTTTCTGCTGCTCTGGTCGATTCGTCGATTTCTCATTGGCTGCTCGAGGCTCCGTGTTCTTTTGTGATTGGATTGGCTTTTTTCTTTTGATTTCTTTTCTTGTGCCGCGTGTTCACGCGCCGGACGGTCTTCGGCGTCGTCGTTTTCGGCGCGGCGTGGTAGAGCGGCGCGCGCTCTCCTTGTCGTCTGCTTCTTGTTTAAATGTACCGCACCTTGTCGCACACCACAAATATCACCGTCGCGCACCACACATCACATAAGCCCCTTTTTGGGACAAGTTTTTCCACAGGAAAAACTGCCGGCCAGTGCGCGACACCTTTCATACTTATGCTCAAAACACAACACACATCGTTTAACATAACGTTCATTGCGGGTGGTACACCACCTAACCCTGACCAGTTCCATGCACAGTTCATTGGGCATATCAAACAACATTAAAATAGCCCTTACAAGTTTAAAACATTTTTATGGGCCGTATAAAGCACACTCAGAAAAACAACTTCACATAAAGTACTTTAAAGTTGCAGACCAAGTCCTCTATTCTTCAAAGTCAAAATCCTCAGATGGCAACCGGCTAATCATGCGTTTCTTAAGTTATTGCGTCCCAGATGAGACGAACCGCACGCCTCTTTTGCGTTTGGGAAGATACCAGTGGTGCCATAGCGACGTGTTTTCGAAATATCACGCCTCTGTTCTTCCGAAAGACCGGACTCGGACGTTTAGCTGAATCGCCTAACTCTATCTGGTGGTGCAAGCATTTCGAACGCGTCTTAGCGGAAATTACCCCGTCTAACTCAAGAGATGACTGCTCTGTTTCCTTTGTCATGGGAAGATGCAAGGTCGATATGTCACCTTTGCATTCTCTCGCACCTGTTGCAGATACCTCCGACGTGTGCTCTTTAGCGGAGGCCCACTTTCGTTTACCGACATCTTCTACAAGCGGGCCATCATGTTGACTTGGCATACATACGTCGTCACTAACTGCTAACCTGCACAGTGGCTTGCACTGGAAGTCACATGACTCTTTTGAGTCTACTCTGCTCCTTCCTCCGAGAACCTCGGTACCTGTCTTCTTGCTGTGTATCTCTTTACTCATATCTATTGCACAATGACCTATCAGGTCTTCAGAGACGCAGGCAGGCGAGCTTATTCTCACATGAGGTGAGGTATTCGAGTGGTCCTGAAACCTATTGAGGCCACTTATCACCACCGCAAGTGGTACACCGGAAGAGTGGGGGAGCATTTCATCGCTCGCCTCGCACTCTTCGAGGCCATTGGCATGGCGAACTATTGCCCAATCAGTCGGGCTTTCTAGAGGCATCTGCGCCTCTTTAGGCGATGTGCTTTCAACTGCACTAGTTCGCAAGCGTACCTCCTTGTCGGTGGTGACCTCTTCAAGGTCACTGTCAATGCGCACCGCTGCCCAGTCCATCGGGCTGTCTTTAGGCCTGTGTGCCTTTTTATCCAATGTGCTTTTCATAGCACAGGTGCGCATGGGTGCCTCAATTTCATTAGATGCTGCCTGCTGTCTGCTCTCTGAGCCATCCTCATCCTCCTGGAGGCTAATGTCAAGACCTAGGCTGGCCCGGTCCTTGTTTAATTCTCGGCTGCCCCCTGGTTGCGTGCCTTTTTCGAGCGGAAGACTGCGACGGCGTTCGGGGCAATCACTAGACATATATTTCGAACTGCTGAGTCTGGAGCCTGCGTCAAACGTTTGCTCAATAGAGCTTGCATAGGACTCCAGCTCGCGAATCTGTCTCAGGGAGCGTGCCCGTTCCGCCTCTGCGACCTTGAGACGCACCTGCAAAACACGTGCCTCGCGCTCAATCTGTTCTCTTTTCGCTTCTCGCTCCGCAGCGCGTTCTTCTCGCGCTCGCGCCTGCCGCTCGGCGAACCACGCTTTTAGCTCTGCTCCCTCAAGCCCCATGCGTTCCGCTAAAGCTAACAGCTCTCGCGTGCCAGCCATGGTTCGCAGCCGTTAGAATTAACAAAAAAAAATCCAAACGAACGGCTTTGTCCTGTCGCGGACGCCAATTTGCGATGAGCAGGTTCTTTTGTCTAATATTTGACGGTTCTATGAGGCGAAGCCTCCCAGAACCCAATCGAGGACAAAGCCGTTTGTGGAACGCACACACAAAACGTTTAATGTAACTAGAACGAGAAAAAACCCCCCATAAAATAAACACTCAAAAAGAACTCATAATACAACACACATGTGGCTAGAACGCTTACTGATGTCGGGCAAGTTCGGGCAGGCTGCGGGTGTGAGTATGCACTAGAGTCTCGATGCGGCGAAGCGGAGACGACGATAGAAGCGTTGTTTGTCTCACCAAAAGGTCGCTGTCGGAACGTCGTACAAGCTACCAGAGCGTGGCAGCTCTGGCTCGGTGGAAGAAGACAGGCGGCTCGGCAGCACGGGTTGACGGCGGCGGCGTCCTGGCCGGGCAGCTGGTCGTAGAGCTCGGGCCCGTAGCCCGACAGCTCTCGTTCTGCCCACGGGCGCAGACGCTCACCGGCCTCGGGCAGCAGCAGTTGACAATCGGGCAGGGTGGCGATGCCCGGGAAGGCAGGCGGCTTGGCAGCAGGGGTTGACGGCGGCGGCGTCCTGGCCGGGCAGCTGGTCGTGGAGCTCGGGCCCGTAGCCCGACAGCTCTCGTCCTGCCCACGGGCACAGTCGCTTGCCGGCCTCGGGCAGCTGTTTACGATCAGGAAGAGTGGCGACTCCCAGGAACGGGTTGGCAGGAGGCCCCGGCCGGGAGAAGTCCTGGTGGCTCGGGTCCGGAACCCGACGGCCGTCTTCAGCTCCCGATCCGGTGGCCGACCTTGTCCTGGTGTCGCTTCTGGAACTCCTCCCCCTACTGCCAGCGCGGCTCCTTTTTCTGCTGCTCTGGTCGATTCGTCGATTTCTCATTGGCTGCTCGAGGCTCCGTGTTCTTTTGTGATTGGATTGGCTTTTTTCTTTTGATTTCTTTTCTTGTGCCGCGTGTTCACGCGCCGGACGGTCTTCGGCGTCGTCGTTTTCGGCGCGGCGTGGTAGAGCGGCGCGCGCTCTCCTTGTCGTCTGCTTCTTGTTTAAATGTACCGCACCTTGTCGCACACCACAAATATCACCGTCGCGCACCACACATCACACAGGGGTGTAACGAATGCCGGCTTCTGAAAGTGTATAGCGACCGCCTGTAGTTCGCGACAAGCTCTCATATTGCGCTTTGAGGTGGGCCACCACCATCTCCTCTAACGTATTGTTAAGTCCTAGCGCGAGAAGCCTCTGCGTAGAGGTACGTATCAGTAGGCCGAGAGCCACTTTATACAACCTCCCTAGAAATATCTCTACCCTGGACATGTTAGCTTGCGTTACGCGTAGATATGGCAGAGAGTACGTAATTCTGCTCAGCACGAAAGCTGAACAAGTCTAAGAGTGTCCGCCTTCTTCATGCCCGCGTGCCTGTTAGTGATCCTGTTTATGAGTCTTATTGTTCGTAGTGTCGCCTTCTCTAACCTGTTTAGAGTGTCAGCGTTCCGTCCTTTGTTTTGAATATAAAGCCCGAGGATCCTAATCGCAGGGACTTCTGTCATCGGATTGGCTCCCACTAAGATTGTGATCTTTGGTTGAGGGCTGCGAGCACCCGAGTGCCGCGCTGCTCTCGAAGTAGATGTAATTCTGGTTTCTGTGGCGAGCATTCCAGTCTTCTAGGTCTGACGTAGTCTTGAATTATTTGCACTGCCTGCTGCAGGGATTCTTCTATGTGCGCGTCGTTCCCTTTGGATACCCAGAGTTTGACGTCATCAGCATAGATGCTATGTTTTAGATCTGGGACAGTAGAGGAGGTAACCCTCTCATTGCCAGATTAAAGAGAAAAAGAGACAAAACCTACCCTTGAGGAGTCCCTCGACTGCCTAAGTGAATGGTGTTCGAGCGCAGATCAGCAAAGTTGATTTCCGCTCTCCTGTTTTGTAAAAAGTATGTGACATATAAGTAAGTGCGCGGCCCCACGCCTAGCGGATGTAGCGATTGAAGAATAGATGTATGCGTAATGTTATCCAAGGCTTTTACCAAGTCTGACCCCAATATCACCTCAGTGCCCGCCGCAGAGATTCGATCTAGCACATCATGCTGAATACGCAGCACGGCGTCCTGAGTCGAGAGCCGCGGGCGGAACCCGATAAGGGGGAGGGGGGGGAAGAAGGTTGTTGTCTTCGAGAAAGCTGCGGAGTCTATTAAGAACAACATGCTCCATTAATTTTCCCAAACAGGAGGTAAGCGAAATGGGGCGGAGGTTCTCTAAACGTAAGGTTTTGCCTGGTAAGTTCTGCCTGGTTTTGGTATGAAGATAATCCTTGCATGTTTCCATTGCAGTGGAAGCACGCCCTTCTCCCAGCATGTGTTTATGTATTCGTATTCCGTTAAAACCTTAAAGGAGGTATCATCTTAATTTTGAAGTGCTTTATTGGTGATTTGATCAAGCTACTGGGGAAGATTTGGCGTTTAACTGAAGCGCCACGGCCTTCACTTCCGCCTTAAGGATGGCAGCATCCATGGCGAGGGTTTGGGGACCTGTGTAGTAGGAGGGAACTTTGGATGGATCGGAAGCTATGTATATTTTTGGAGGGCTTGTAATAGGTCATCACTGCTGCCCTGAAATTGGTGAGTTAAGCGAAGGAGCTTTTCTCGTTGAGCCGATCTGCATGTGGCCGCTTCTAGAAGGTAGTGTAGGAGCTGCCAGGTACGAAACAGGCTGAGCTGGCCTTGCAATTTTGATTTCACTGTTGGGGAAGTCTTTTTGGCATATGCAGCGATTTATTGATCCAACGCCGCTACCCTAATCCCCAGTTTCTTAGTTAGTCGCTGATTGCGCCATTTTGTTGTGAATGCCGCTGCAAGCCTGCAATAAGTGGAGGATATGGGAATCCACCGCCTCCAATCCGTCAGATTCTGGGACCTCCTTCGTGACAACGGCTATGTCTCCAGTTAGTGTCGAGGCCCATTCGTGTAGAATATCTATATAAGCAGGAGCGTTTTGGTCTCTGTATGCAAGGAATCTGTCCCAGTTGGTGGGGTGGCATTTTTTGCCTACAGGTTTAGCTGGGCCTGCTGGTATCTGTGATAGGATGATACAATGGTCACTACCTCGGGTGTCATTTAAATTTCGCCATTGTCATTATGGAATGTTGCGAACAAAGGTTAGGTCTGGGGTGGTGTGCCTCGTTGTGCTTGTATCAATGCGAGTGGGATAGCTGTGGTCTGTAGTTAGAGTAAGGTGGTGCTGCTCTGTCTGATTACAGAGGTCTTTGCCTATTGGTGTAGACGGTAGGAATAACCAGCCTATGTGGGAGCATTAAAGTCACCCACGATCATTAGACTGCTGTGCTGCATCAGCTGGAGTGTCTTGGCGAAGAGTGTGCCAAAGCAGTGGGGAAGTGTTTAGGACAAAGAGATTGAGACCACTTTTTTTACTTGGAATGAGTTCTAACAAAACACGTGCTATACCCTTGTCCTCATCAAAGGTTTGTTGCAATACCGGGTGATTGTGACGAACTAATATCGCTGTGCTAGGGCTATACGTAGCGTGTTTTGAGCTATAAGATTTGTAGCCGGCTAGCTTCTCTCATGACCTCTTGCAGGGCAATTATATCGGGAGCGTCACTGCTGGCAACGAACTGCTGGAGGTTCCCTCGCTTGCGGCGGAATCCCCGGCAGGTCCAGTGCCAAATCGTGTAGTTAAGGCGTTTTGTCATGTGTCGATTATGCCCTAAGCTAATTTCAGGAAAGCCGATCTAGTATGCGCGAGCGGAAATGTCATTTAGCCACGCACTTGTGCCACTTGCTCCCAGAAGAAGACGAGGATGGTTTAGTTCACTAGCTAGCGCCTTGGTCTTTTGTCGGTGCTGCGCTGCCCCTTTGACGACTGGGACTTACTTTAACGGCCTCTTTTAGAAGTTGCCTGTCTATTAAACGTGAAATTTTTCTGGTGGAGGTGCTGGGTATTCTCGCCCTATGCAACAGACCCCTGCCAGCAGCAGGAACGCTTGACCGATACCGGAGCTCACGCCAGTACACCGTGGGAGCCGGAGAATCCAGGGATGGGCCATTGAGTTCGAGTCTTTACCTGAGAGGACAACAACAACGTCTGCATGTATGTATGCTACATCCGGTACTACGCCGACTAACTCTGTGACGGCAGCTCCGGTACCTCCCCATTACACGCTGCAAAAACCGCTCGTGCCAAGTCCCTTCCATGGCGACCTTCTTGAAGACGGATCCGTACATGAATGAAAATGAAAATGGATGAATGAACAACTGCTCCCAATGGTGAGAGCATCGCACGCGTAATGTGAAAACATGGGTTCGTTCTCCACCTGCAGCTGTAGTTTTTCCCCCATTTTCATTTTCAATAATTTATTATTTGTTTAATTCAATTAGTAAGTACAAGTAATTTCCCCTATGTTGTCCTTGGGGTCATTGTTTGTTGGCTTCTTATGATAGGATTATTAAAAATTGGGCCCCTCGGTTCTCTTTCTTATCGTTCATTTCTCTAGAGAGAAAGCGATGACACGAGACGCCTGCCACCGCACAGCCGCTCTTCGAATTTCCGATGACAGCGTCACGATACTACCTCGTGCTAGTGTGATTATTCCGATAACGTCCGATGGCACACGCGAAGGCCATGTACTCGCAGAGTGTAACGCTTCCCTTCTGCTTACCCTCGGAAATAACGTGGCTCGAGGATTTATTGACATTATAGGGATGGTCAAGCAGACGTCTTGATCACTAATTTGAGAAACGACCACCGACACCTCTTCCATGGCACTGCCGTCGCATACGCTGACGCCTTGGAGGACGTCATTGAGTGTTTCGCTTGTGGAGACAGCGGCAGGGATGAATAATTCGTCACAGATACTGACATAAATAACGAGCTGTCGGAGGACAATAAAGCTCCACTGCGGGGACTGTTGCGGGAAATCAAGGACTGCTTCGCTCGATCGTCTAAAGTTAGTCCGACGCCAATCACGCAGCACATGATAATTACTTACGACGATGGACGTCCTATTCACCAGCAGCCGTATCGTGTTTCGCAGAAAGAACGCGAAGCAATTCAACAACAAGTAAAGGAGATAATTGACGATGGCGTCATCCAGCCTTCAAACAGTCCATGATCGTCACTGGTTCTCCTGGTAAAGAAGGACAGCACTCTACGCTTCTGTGTTGATTACAGAAAACTCAACAACGCCACAAGGACAGACCTTGTTTATCCGTTGCCGCGCATTGACTTAATCTTAACTGAATCATTGACTTAATTGACTTAACTGACAGACTAAGGTAGACGAGCGTGACCGGGCGAAAACAGCCTTTGTCACTCCGGGTGGACTTTGCGAGTTCCGAGTACTTACGTTCGGGCTGTGCTCTGTTCCGGCAACTTTCCAACGGATGATGGACACGGTGCTCGCCGACCTAAATTGGCAAACATGTCGCGTGCACCTGGATGATGTGGTCGTATTCTCAGGCAGCTTCTCCGGACATCTTAAGCGACTGCGGCAAGTGCTCGAGGCTATCCGATCGGCTAACCTCACGTTAAAGCTTCAGAAATGTCACTTTGGTTATAAAGACTTCAAGGTCCTTGGACTTGTCGTGAACGCGGAAGGCGTCCGTCCAGACCCCAAGAAAACTGCTGCTTTAGCTGGTTTTCCGACTCCCACCGACAAGAAAAGCATTCGACGCTTAGTGGGATTGTGCGCATACTACTGGCGCTTTATGCACAATTTTTCTAAAATTGCCGAACCATTTACTCACAGCGCTCCTGCTGGAGGCATTACTGCTGCATGTCCCGCAGGCTGCGCACTTCCTCTGTCAGCTGCCGCAGGCCAGCCATCTGCACCTTATGGTGCTGTTTACAAAAAAAAAATTACTTACAGAAGATCAGTAACAAGGCCTTGGTATGTTGTTGTATTGGTCCGCATTCGCAGGCTTTGGAGTGACTGCAATAATGCTATTGTCACTTTATATTGAGACACCGAAAATACCTTTCTGGCCCATCAAAATTCTGCCGTCCCATTTGATAAGGATGTCTTACATGGCCACTTGAACTTGACTCGTTCTTTTAGCCACGTAAGCGCATAGATATTGCCAGCTATATCATGCAAAAGTGTACAAGAAATGATCATCACACCACTACATGTATATTTCATGCTTGTATATTGATCGATACAATTAATACAGAGGTCAGCACATGCAGGCCCAGTGAATGAGCCAGCGGCTTGTCTTTACCGCTGTTCATTTAGAAGGGCCACTATCTCCTCCCACAGCTAGTTTTTTCGAGCAGCACTCATACGTGACGAGAACTCAGTAGAAGCTCACGCTAGGTATGTATGCTGCTCGATAAACTGCAACAGAATTGCGGCCTGTAACTTCGACACGCGTGGGCCTTTCGCCGACATTTTGAAGCTCTTCTAAAGACAAGGAAATTTCAGCCCGACCGCAGCAAAGTAAGGCAAACATTTTGTCTAAGCTCATCGCCCTCATGAAATGCTCACTTCGATTTGATTACTTTACGTTTTAGCAGTTATACCGTCAATGTAGAAAAAGTTAAAGTTGCTACTCAGATTTACCGTTGTAGCAGCTTCTTTCTCGCAGGGGAACCGTCAGTGCAAGGGCGCCTGACCGAGGAAGGGTTGCCATTGCTGCGATCACTTTGACGAAGCCTTTGTTCTCGTGGCGGTGCCCTACTGAAAGGCGCTCGGTGCCTTGACAGTTCTCGATCCACTATGTTCCAAATTTTGTACTCCAGTGTTATGAATAATTCTTGTTGGCTTTTCCTGAAAAACAAACGATCACTCGCCATTCAATACATGAAGCGAAAACCACACAACAAGGCAAGCACTACACGAGCAATATTTACTCACCTCACTCTTGGATCTCACGTCTCCCGGAAGCAGCGACTGACATTCTTCTCAGACGAATGTACACCGTCGTGGATCGCTATCACTTGCGGGACATTACGGACTAGCGTAAACGCTCGGTGATGCGACACTCAGCTGCCCGGCTTTGACAGAGGCCGCCATTTTGCGTACGCTCAATGGCATAGAATGGATGTATATTCCACAAATATGTGGCGACGGCTTCAGAAATAGGAGCACTAGTGTTTGCTTTTCTTTATGCTACGGCATCTTTCACGCCGTAATATTATAAAACAAATTTCAGTGCTGAACGGAAAAATGAATTTACCCCTGGAAACATGTAAACCACGTACTCATACGGCTGGTAACACGTTGTTTAAGATCAATTTGCTTATTGTTGTTCTTTATTTGCAGCCCGTCGCGGCAGCCTCATGTGCAAGCTCGCACGAGGAAACGCCGCTATCGCGCAACGAAGCATAGACGGAACGCTTGGAGTGATACATTTTAGTGACCATACTTCTTGCGTAGCTTCCAGAGCGTTGCACCTGATCTATGAAACGGAGTATAGGTCATCGATCATCCGCCGTGACAGCTACGCCACTGACTTCATTTTTGGCGCTCTGCCAAATTTGATCGCCGAGCTTCATACAACCACATCACGAATCGTTAAAGGGGGCATATACGCTCACACATGACCCAAAAAAGAAAACGAAAAAATAAAACCTGCGGCGTGTGTGTTGGGTGCTCGATGTATTTGGAAATTCACTTGTGGCAGCTCTGCAGGTCCAATGTCATGGTTATTTAGATTTTTCAAGAGTACGACGTCGTAATATGTTTGACATGTTCCCTCGGCAACATTTGGCGTTGTCATGTCCAGTCTTGTGTGTACATTTCCAATTTTTGCTCAACTGTTTACTCCCATGCAATGTAGTAAATTGGCCTACAATTGCGTAAACTTGCTAGAGGACAAGATATTTACTGACAAGATATTCCGGCTTAGTACGAGTGTAGCTTCTGTGAAATTTCAGCACACCCTCTACATCCTGTGAATACAAGAGTTTGGCAAACTTGATGATGAAATATGTGTTCCAAATGATTGCCATCTCCTTTTGTAAATTGGTTCGAAAGGGAGTTGACAAAGGGCGGTAGAAAACGGGACTGTGGGCATGTTTCTGCCGACAACACGAGCTTGTGGGATCAAATTTCGGCCACCGCGGCTCATATCGATGGAGGCGAAATGCGAAAACGCCCGTTTCGCGCGCATTGGGGGCACGTTAAAGATCCCCTGATGGTCACAAATAATCAGGCGACCCCAACTACGGCTAATTCCAATCAAATCGTGCATTAGTACGTAAAAGCCCAGAATCATTTTATTCCTTTCTGCCGATAAGGAACACATTGCCCGTTGAATTTCTGAAGAAAGACCTGTCAAGTTTCCTCTACCCCGGGTCTTTCAGGCAAACAATTCTTCAAGGAGTCTTCGTCGCCATCCGGCGACACTTTGTACACAAGGAAGTCACATTAGAAATTTATATAGATTTATTAGGGCAAAGTAGCATACATTGCTTAGCGGCGGCCAATTATCCGCTCGCTCGCTTCCCCCTTCTCATGTCTACACACTCATCTAAGCACCCTTGTGAATTAGGGTGGTGTCCTTATTTTAGACCGCCTCGCTCACATCCTACCAGTCCGTTCATTCCAATGAAAGTGGGACGGACCATCAACAATGCACACTGTGACCGCCTCATTTTTTAGTCCAGTTTTTGGAACGCACAGCCCAACATGACCCTCTTACCTGAAGTTCAAACACCTCGGCGCAGTTGGCCCGTTGCAATGGCATGCCCCGCGAACCCATAAATCACCCCGTAGACCACAAGCCCCGCGAGTGCTGCAGAATCGTGCTCGCACGTGGCGTTGCCGCCAGGTCTGCCGTTAGATACGTATGCTCGACGGCGTATCTCCCACACCACAATGGGAATTCCGCCAGCCCGGCATGGTCTGCGCTTGTGTTAGCCCACAAGAACGCGCCTACGTGTCGCTGAGCGACAATCCCGCGGCGAGGCTTCTGCTTGGCCTCTCGTTACATACACCTGTTCGTAAAGTGTTCATATATCTTTGGCACTGCAGTGGAAGTGTGTCAATCCCCGATGGTTCCCGTTTTGAAGAGCAGCGCTGTTCTAAAAACACAAACGACCGTCGGCTGCGAAAGAATATACAATCTGCGCGAGTGTCATGCATGTGGCGCCCGGGTTCTAACGAGGTTGCTCTCAATACATGCAAGGCTGCTTATGTGAGTGACTTACCTGACCGATTATCATCTTTGTAATGAGCCCGAAAATAGGTGAAAAATAAAATTTTCTTGATCACTCAGATTAATGAATTCCCAGCGAAGAGCACCCAAAGAATGACGGTAAATTAAGACTAAAACTGCTGTTAGAGTTACTGTTCATGCATCCACAGACGATGTTTTCACTTGACGTTTTGTGCCGCAGTGGTTATACGCGTAGAGTGCATACTTCTCTACTTCTTAGAATTTGCTAGAAGAAACTTGATACAGTGGTTGCAGGTAGACAAGTATGCGATTGTGCCGGCTAACTGGCAGACTAGCGATTATTGGAGGAGCGGTGGTCGCTCATCAGTTTTTACAGCGTATGCTGTTACGGTGGCTAGATAGGTAGGTGTGCCGACCGGCGCCTCTGGAGCGTAGTTCACCGCTTCTCCGCGTCATGGCGCAAAATTGGCGCTGCGGTCAGTAGAACGGTTCCGCAGCGCGCGTCGTCTGATACAGGGGGCTGGCGGACTGGCGGCGAGCAAAAAAAAATAAAGCCGTATTGGAATAGTTGTATGTCGTCTGTTCGTGTCAGTTTCAAAGGTGAAGAGCTCCGCATCTCTCGTACTGTTTGTATGTTCCTAAGCGATGTGGAATGTTCCAGGTAGGAAAAATGACCGGCGAGATTAGCGGCGGCGTTGCTCCACCAAAGAAGACCACCAAGGAGACCTACTGCTTCGCTCCAAACTGCAAGTCGGGCTCTAAATTTGTGAGAAAGACAGCAGAATTGTTCCGCTGTCTGACAGCGGAAATGTTCGCCCCGAGCTGCTCAGTAGCTCGCTCAGTATCGGTACTGCGGCTAGATTGTATCGGCGACGTTAATGAGCAAGCGGTACACCGTAAAGCGTACGTCCAAGAGCTCCTCGACGTTGGAAATTTGTAAGCCGCACATGAGGTGCTCAGCGCCTGCGACATCGAGCACCGCTGCGCTGCTACAGGGAAAAGTGATTCTAGGCTGATATTCTATATAGCAGGCTATGTAGCAAGGAAGTTCCTGCAAAGAACCAAGTGCTCCGATTGCTCAGGGACATTACTGAATTCAACAGAATGAGTAGGTCAGGGCTGTTGCTCCCTTCTGATCGAAGCACTAAAAAAACTGGTAGCATCGCTCGAAGATGCCTTCAAGAATAGTGTTGGCCTGAGCTCGTTGGTTGCACATAGCACAAATGGGTTTCCAGCAGAACGTATGGACACGGACAGAAAGGGACGACGACACACGCTACCAGCGTGTGTCGTCGTCCCTTTCTGTCCGTGTCCATACGTTCTGCTGGAAACCATTTGTGCTATATGCCTTCAAGCTGTGCTTCAGTTTAAATGAGTTACGAAGGAACAGTGTATCGCCGACTTTGCATCCTTTCTGCAGCTTAATCCCCCGAATTTGATCGGCTGTAAGCGGCACAAGAAAGAGTTCACAAACGATGTTGCTAAGTTCTATACGATTACACGGCTTTACTTTCTTGTAAAGGGCAAGAACATGGCGCGCGAAAGCAACAGGGAGAAGAGCTAGGAAGCACCTGAAGATGAGGCGTGTGCTGTGAACAATGCTATGATGTGGTGGACCAACGTTGCGGCCTTGCTGGCGCTAGCTAATTTATGTTGGTGTGTCTGCTGACTCAAGTTACGAGAGCTTTTCTTGTATTTTAAATATATTCACGAATCTAGTCCAAGACATATTGCTTTATTTTATTACAATGAAACAGTGAACCATATGCACTTACCAACACAATTCTTCTCGCACCAATTTAGATACCGTAACTGACGCAGCAATAAAACAATAGCTAGATTTCTCGAAATTGAAACATTAGAACTCGCTAAATATCATGTAAACACGGTTCCACATACCGTATAAAACCATTGCAGTATTGTTTTATGCATGAAAAAAATGCATTTACGTCTTTAATGCAATGGGCTGGAGCGCCGCGTTTATATCAATAAATGTGACCGATTGCCAAGCTAGAAAATTTACTTCAGCATTTCGTTTTTTCTGACTAGACGACAACAACAAGTTCCTCATTCTGACTTGGCCTACACTGCTCAGAACGGTATTATAACGCGCACTTCAAAGATACAATCAGAGGCAAGCGATACTATCAGACACGCAGCTCGTCTACACAGCGCAGCCGCCGTTGCGCGCCGCTGAACCGTTCTACTGTCCGCAGCGCCAATTTTGCGTCATGATGCGGAGAAGTGGTGAACTACGCTCGGTCGGCTCACCTACCCATGTAGCCACCGTAATGCTGTTATGGGCTCCTTCCAATAGCCGTTTCGGTTCACGATGGTGTCCGCCGCCACCGCCGGTGGGGACTGTCACCGCTATCGCCGGAAATGCGAAAAAAGTACCCGGTTCCCGCTGGGATCGAATCCGCGCCCGCTGCGTGGGAGCCGGATACTCTACCACTGAGCCACGCAAGAGCTTAATATCGGGCAGTGCAAAAATTCGCTATAAATGCTCCCCAGGCACGCGCACAGGCGCGGACGACCCGAACCTCCGCCATTATGGTGGCACCATCTATGCAAGGCACCTGCAAACTCAGTGTGCGCTGGCGCAGTCGACGAGATGCGATTCAGACGAGGCGCGCAATAAAAACAAGAAAAACGCGATCCCCAGCCTCCGCTAGTATGGTGGCGCCATCTAGTTAAGGTGCCTTCAAACGCAGCGTATGCAGACGACGAGATGCGATTCAGACGAGCTGCGCAATCAACTCGATTCCGATGTGAGGTGTGTGCCACGTATTCTGGGTTAGAGCACTGCACGGGCCGGATTTTTCGGCCCGAGCCCGAGCCCAAGGCCCGAGCCCAGCCCGGGCCCGTAATACAGAGCCCGAGCCTGGCCCGGGCCCGGGCGTACATGACCGAGACAAGCCCGGGCCCGGCCCGGGCCCGTGGTTCCAAGCCCGGGCCCGGCCCGGGCGTTCAATACTAAGCTTAGCTAGGGCCCGCGTGTGCATGACCAGGCCCGGCTTGTAAGAAAAAAAATATTTTTTTTTACAGATTGTACCGTATCTGTCAGCCTCACCTTCTCGAGGTTTAATCAGATGCAGTATATAAGCAATAAAAGGCCGAAATCTTTGTTTCTCCCACGGGAACATCAGTAATCCGGCCTATTGCCTGTGCTGCTACTTTTCCGCTGGTGCCCATGCACTTACCTTGATTTGTACGATATGGTTCTATGATGTCATTTAGTATGCAAATATACAGGGTGTTTCATTTTAGCTGAACCAAATTTTTAAAAATTGCCTGTTGCAGATTGCACAATTATATAATAATCCTTGATCTAAACTACTCGATGAGGCGGTCATTACTTCCAAGAGAAAACAGAACGCCTAATTGAAGAATTAACATAATTACGCTAATTAACTTTTTCATTATTATTTTACGGCACAGCTTTCAACCTACGAATTATAGCCGCTGAGTTCGCAGGCGTATCCACTTGGAACGAATTCTCAGGACTGAACCAGTTTCCAGATAATAATTTTCAAAGTGTCCGACGAAATCAATCAAATCAAATCAATTTATTCTCCAATTTACATGCTTGACGGTAATTTTGGACTATAAGCTACATACGTAGCTTGACGTGACCCAAAACACCAGGCAAGGCAATAGTACGTCAGCAAACGGAGTGCGCACATGTACACTAATTCACATATATTTCCAGCTGTCGCAGGAATTGCTCACGGACGAAATAGCTATGAACGGAAAAACAGAATATTTCTGTCACGGCGAGTTAAGAGAATTGGGAAAAGTTTTAACAGAATGCATTTTAAACCACACTACAATAGCAATCATCATCATCATCAGCCTATACAATAGCAATACTAGCTATACAAAACAAGGCAACACCAGCTATACAACATAGCATGAGACTGAATTTTACAAGATTAACATTTGCTAATAAAACGAAACAGGATGTACATTATATACTCAGAGCCATAAACGAAGGCAGAATGATAATCACGTCAGATATATTACAAGCTACCAACGTATGGGCTGAGTTCTTTCTTACTGAAATTATCGACATTTTTGTATTTGTTCAAAGTGAATGGTAGGTTATGTATTAACAACTGATGCTTATAGAGTGTTCTGAAGTATGGAATTGACCATATCTCAGAATTTTTGTGTTCGCATTAATGCGACGACGCTCTAAGGAGGATAATTGTTTTATGTAGTTCCTAGCTAATTCTGACGCGGCTGGCCTAATGGATGGTGAAAACGCGTAATTGAATATTTAACATAATTACGCTAATTAACTTTTTAATTATTCATTTTACGGCACATCTTTCAATCTACGAATTATAGCCGCTGAGTTCGCAAGACGTATCCACTTGGAATGAATTCTCAGGACTGAACCAGTTTCGAGATATTAATTTTCAAAGTGTCCGACGAAATGAATGGGCGTTCCAGTTAACTTTTTGAGGAAAACGCTGTTTTATGCATTGAAGCACAAAAGTAACTGGCCTTAGCGCTAAAATAATGCAATAGTATCGACACTGGTGATAGTGCAATCGCAAAAGCGGTAACATGGAAATGGTTTGAGGAGTGGTTCTTTGACAATTTATTTTTCCTTACGCGGAAACAATGGTTGTTTTTGTGGAAAATAAAAATTGCGCAGCACTGCCGGCGCGATGCTAAAGAGACAGCGGACCTGATAGGCCCCTAGTTAGTCCTGGCTTTTGGGCTAGTCTAAGCACTACCAAGTCATCCCCAGAATTCCCCGTAATTTATTTATAATTGATTGAATATCGATTAGCTATTTATTGGCTTTCTATTTTCTATCGCAAGATATTGGCCACGTATTCGGGCTAGGCTAAGCACTACCAAGTCACCTACAGAAGTTTCCAGAATGTATTGGTTATTGATAAATTATCGACTAGCTATTGATTGGCTATCAATTGCCTATCGATGACTGACTAAGTTTAAGTAGTCCCCACCATTCTTAGCTATACTTATCCAGGCTCAGCTTCGCTAATCCACAGGTGTATGTGTCATTGCGCTTGGACCCTTTCTACACTGCTACCAGGATCGGCACACTTTTTTTTGGATTCAGCAGACACATTGCGCCCGGCTGAAACAGCTCGGCTGTTAAAATGAGAACATCATCTGTTTTACTATTTTCTTCGATAAGATATACAGTCATCCGATAAGATATACAGTCAAGAGAGCGGTGTGGATCAGAGAACGGGGATAACCGATATTCTAGTTGACATTAAGCGGAAAAAATGAAGCTGGGCAGGCCATGTAATACGTAGGATGGATAACCGATGGACCATTATAGCTACAGAATGGATACGAAGAGAAGGGAAGCGCAGTCTAGGACGGCAGAAAACTAGGTGGGGTGATGAAGTTAGAAAATTCGCAGGCGCAAATTGGAATCACCTATTGCAAGACAGGGTTAATGGGAGATCGCAGGGAGAGGCCTTCGTCCTGCAGTGGACGTAAATATAGGCTGATGATGATGATGACAGTCATTTTTCACGTGTGACTTCAGCTTGGCACAGAATGCATTGAACCATGCAATGCATAACGGTTGCGTGTGCTCGAAGGCCTACTTAAGTCCTTTAATGAGCGGGCCCGAGTCTGGCCCGGGCCCGTGGCTTCAAGCCCGAGTCCGGCCCGGGCCCGCGGCTTCAAGCCCGAGCCCGGGCCCGTGTCTTTAAGCCCGGGCCCGGCCCGAGCCCGACAAAAAAACGCTTCGGACGGGCCAGGCCGGGCCCGGGCTTTCGGGCCGGCCCGGGCCCGTGCAGAGCTCTATTCTGGGTACCTCGTCAGCACACGTTACGGCGTCTGCTCGCAGGGTACGAACGAATGCTGCAGAAGCGTATCGTAGAACTACGTGCGCGGCTACAACCAGGCATCATCGGGCTCAGCAGACTGCTATGCAGAGAGCATTACAAGCCGCAGCTCGCCGTCGACGCCGGGCGGAAAGTTCAGATCGTTCTCGTCAAAACGAGGCGAAGATACTTTGCCCCAAAGACCCTGGTGTGCGTGGTGCCGAAATTGGAGCTACTCTTGAGCCGCTCCACCAGCTTCCACTGTGACTATGCTGCGTGTGCCGCGCAGGCCTGTGACTTTTTTTGCACCGCAGATTGTTATCCTTTAAATAGTGTTAGTCAAGTAGTCAATGCTTAAAAATAATTCCTGGTGGCGGAACAGAACAGAACAAATACCGCTGGTCCCACAGCAATAAATTATATGTCTTTTTTATTTCTTTTTCTTTTTGAAGAGCTTGACGAGCGTTAGTTGAGAGATCTTGTGCAAAGCCAAAAAAGTCAGCAATACGGGGATGACGTAGTTTAAGGGCACTGAGACTGCAGCGTATAAGTAACAAACTGTTGCCACTGACATCTGTGCCACGCTTCCGGTGGGGATGGAAGTTTGTCGAGTATGGATGGTTGGAAACACAGGTTTGGCGGCGTCGACTACAACTGCGTCGTCAGTTTGCGTGTACGCTCGCTTGCACACACAACGTTCCGAAGTGACGCTAGTGAGACTGAGCTAATTGGCAAAAGCAGACATGAAAAGGCCAGCGCTCCTATCACCCCCACGAAACCTCGACTGTTGCTCCCAAAGTGGTGAGTCGTTCGAGCATCCGGACCTCGAACTGTTCGCCGCGGCGGCAAAGAGAACAATTGACTTGAGTAACTACCGCATGGAACCACTTAGCCCAAAAGAACTGATTCTCTACCTTGACGTTCTGAAACTAGAGCAAAATGCCCTGAGCGAACCGAACCTAGCCACCTTGAACACCCTCATCGCGTCCCAAATTGAACAAATCCCTTTTCAAGGAATAGACACGTTTGTCGGCCATCAGCTGCCGTTGGATGACGACTCAGTATTCCGCAAGGTGATTGAGCAGCGCCGCGGTGGCATCTGCTTTGAACTCAATAACATATTCGGCAGGCTCCTGCTGACACTAGGCTTCAAGTTTCATATCCGGGCAGCCAGAATACGCTGGGGGCGTCCGCTCGACACGCCATTGACTCCCCTAGGAC
Organism: Dermacentor silvarum; assembly: GCF_013339745.2. NCBI lineage: Eukaryota > Metazoa > Arthropoda > Arachnida > Ixodida > Ixodidae > Dermacentor > Dermacentor silvarum. Next base: position 116,318,403 of record NC_051161.1, read on the forward strand.
ACCTGCTCTTCTGCGTCGACCTAGGCGAGGAAGGACAGTACTTCGCCGACGTGGGCTTCGGCGGGCCGAACCCGTTCAAGGCGATGCCCGTGGAAGGCGAGGCTGAGCCTTACCGAGTACGCAGACTGGACGATGAAGGGAACATCGAAGTGGCCATCAAGTCGACGGGACGAGGAGGCACATCGGCGACTTGGCGTCCCTTGTTCCATGTGTTTCCTCTGCCACAGAAATGGATCGACTTTGTGCCAACGTACTGGTACACCACGCTGCACCCGCGATCGTTGTTCCGTCACGTGCTCATGGTGGGTCGCTTCGCTGACGATTCGTGGTTGACCCTTGTGGACGGTCGCTTCTGTCGGCGCTCGACCAGCGGCCAAGTTGAGCAGCGTCGCATCACGGACGTGGAAGAAGTGCTTCGCCTTTTCGACACCGAGTTCGCCTTGAAGCTGAATCCAGACATGAACCTCGACCTCCTCCGGTCCCGCATTAAGAGCGTTATTTAGAGATGCAACATTGTAGAAGGCGAGAAGTTCAAGATAGAATGTTTAGTTATCTCTTCCGCTTGCCGTGTGCAATAGTGAGCTAATAAATATTGTTGCAACATAGGTGTAAAATATGCACGACCATGCGTGCGATATGTATAGTGTGTGCATAGTGATCTTCAATCACTAGATTGAAGATCACCCGGTGATCTTCAATCTCTGTTACACAGAGGTATATTTGTGAAACCAATGCAGGTTTTGTGAGGCCAGGGCAACCCTGGAACATATGTTATGCGATTGCGAAGAAGGGGGTATACCAGACGGGGACGCAGCCTCGAACCGAACACGCTGGGAGACTACGCTGCTCAGATCCGCCCTCGAAGACCAACTCTGGGCCATCCAGCGGGCCGAGGAAGCCGCCAGAGCTCAAGGGCTCTGGGCTGACGCCTAGGCAGGGGTATTCGCCCAAACCACCGAATAACTCGCCGGACTATCAATAAACTTATCGTTCTTCTTCTTCTGCGGCTTTGCATGCCACAGCTACGATCTGATTGTGATGCACGCCTTAGTGGGAACTTGGCATGAATTCTTATCATTTTGGATTCCTTAACTTGCAACTAAATTTACCCGCACGAGCGTTTTAAGATTTCACTCCCATCGAAATGCGACCGCCGCACTCGGGATCGAACCCGCTTACCTAGTGCACAGCAGCACAGGGCCATAGCCATTAGGTGTGATACAACTGTTACAATTGTGCTGTGGCTTCCACAAACATATTGCCTTTGGTACTTCGGGTCTATGCCGGCGTTCTGAAATACCATCACTGATGACCAATTGCTAAGGTCACCAATGAGGACAATCAGGTCAAAATAGAAACCAATGTTTCTTTCATTCCAGATAAGTCTCTAAATTTCTTTTATTAGGGCAAATGTGAAAAATATGTTAGCCACTCCTGCCAGTTTCATCTCATAGCCCATTTTCAAACGTTTTTCGACGGACCTGTAAAACATTGCGATCTATACAGAGTCACGTGTCAGCCATCCTCACATATATCTGTCTATAAATTTTCCATGATCCACAAGTGCTATAATGAAAGATTAAGTTGCAGAAAATTGCACGACAGGTGTAGATCCCCTCTTAGGTATGATCTATATAAACAGTTTGGACATTGCACTTATTATTTTGTTCAACTTCGCCTTTCTATTTGAAGGAAGGCAAGGGCCTTTAAGTCCTTCTTGGCCTAAAGGATATTGCAACCTTGGGTTTACGGTTGAATAATCAGAGAGCGCCGACACTTTGAGTCAGGAAGGTCAAGAATATAACTATTTCTTGGGCGAACTTGTCCCCAGAAAAACAAGGAACACTCAAAGCAAAATGACAACGGCTAGCGCAGTCGTCGGTCATCAAATCGGAATTGAGGAGCCAACTCTGGCGGCTATTTGTACCTCTATCACCGCACTATATTCTAAAGTAGTCGCTGGTACTCGGACAAATTTCTGGATGTACAACACTCTTCACGTCACGCGCACAATCTGTTTACACAGGGTTGTCTTTGCTATAGACCAGACTTTGCAGCGCTTGTTGGCGGCCTTTCTTTACCGAGGTCTGCAAGAAATGTGGAAACCAATGGCTGAGACGGCGCTTAGCTTACTCGCATGCTTTGTAGCCAATGAACTCTCGTCATGCATTTCTCATCAGCTGCGCCGTCATCAAACAAGCACTGCCTGTGCCCTCTGCGCCGACAGATGGTCGCTGCGGTGAAGAGTAAGTGTGCGTGCAAATGCTAGGGCAGGAGAAAAAAAAAACTTGAAAGGGTAAAACCAAGTGTCGGTATTAAAGAAGACAAGGTTGATGTTGGTTCAAATGATTATATGTCTGTATTCCGTCTGATTTTGCTGGTGAGTATTCACTTATTTTGAATTTTCGTCGTGACAGCTCTCACGCGCGATTGTGTCTCCGTTCGCTTCTTTAGCGTCGGCCCTTGTTTGACTCTTTCTTTTTTTTTTCCTTTGAAGTCGTTACAAGTTTGATGCCAGACATGTCGAACCCGTGTGAAATGAGCAAAGAACACCTGGCCTTCATAAGCAAGCAAGCTTGTAGAGCGCGGCGAAGGCGTGGGGTGTGTGAGAACATCCGGGTTGCCCCGCGCCAGCGTGTTAGTTATCACAATCTCTGCAGATGACGCTAGTAGTAAAATATCTATATTACTCTCTTGAGCGACGCCGAAGAAGCGGCCATGCACTCTCATCAGAGCGGATTCTCAACGCTGCCGGAGCAGCGCGCCCAACAGATTAGTTTTTGCCTTGTTTGATTCCGTGGAACTGCGCAGTGAGTCAGTCGAAAGATATAGTGCCAATCTAGACAACTGCTTTCCTAATGCATGGCGATAATGCGCAGTTTGAGCCCATTACGTAAGCGGTTGATAACTGCCATCCTGAGAATCGTGACTATGACTATAGTGATGATAACATAGTTGCGAAAACTGACCGTGAAAAATCCAGGCACTTACTCAACTCGCTTATCCCTTGTTAATCATACGTCTATTCACTGTTTCTTTTCCATTATCTTTACTACACAGCTGACCAGCGCTATTGGGTGGTAAAATGTGAGCTCGAGTTGGGATTTGCCCTGCTTCAAGAGTGGCGCCAGGCGGCTCACTTTTCATTCGTCAGGAACGTTTCCCTCCTGCCATGAGGAGTTGTAAAGACTCAACAATTCTCTCAGTGCGGATTCTCCAGGATATCACAAGGCTCGGTATGATATACCATCTGGACCCGGACATGAAGAGCGCCTGCAAAGAGCTAGTGCTGCCTCGAGCTCCTCCATTGTAAAAGGAAGGTCCATGGGGCAATCACGGGAATGGGGGACGTCATCACGGGCTGGAGGATCTGGACGAGTCGCTTGGTCGGCGATCCTCGCACAAAAGTCTTCTGCGACTTGGATGTCTTGCCGCCTTTGGAAGAGCGCGAGCGTCTTGAATGGAAAACGCTCTTCCGGAAGGCAACGCAGACCTTGCACCGTTTTCCAAATGTGAGACAGTGGCTTACGGGGGTCTAGTGTCTGGCAAAACGTTGCCCAACGTTCCGATGCTAATCTATTCATGTGACGCTGAATCCTCTTTTGCATCCTCCTGGCCGCCCTATGGTCATGGATTGATTTTGTACGCCGATATCAACGTTCCGCCCGGCGACGAAGGGCTCGTAGTCGCTCTAATTATACAGGGTGTTTCAGGGAACACTTTCAAAATTTTTTAAAGGTTGCCTGTGGCAGATAGCACAATTCTAGTTAATGAGCTGGTCTACTCGAAGAGGCGCACATTACTCGCACACAAAATTGAAATGCTTAATCGATTCATTAACAAAAATTCTCTAATTAGGTTTTTAACTAATTATCTGATGACCCATATTGCAATTTACAAATTGTAGCCGTGAAGTTTGCAAGGCGGATCCACTTGGAACGAATTCTCGGGATGAGACCAGTTTCTAGCTATTAATTCCCGAACTTTGTTGAGAAATGCATTGGCGTTCCAGTTACTTTCTTAACAAAACATGGTTTTATGCATTGAAGCACAAAAGTAACTGGAACGCCAATGCATTTCTCGGCAAAGTTCGCGAATTAATATCTCGAAACTGGTGTCACCTGAGAATTCATTTGAAGTGGATCCGCCTTGCGAACTCCCCGGCTACAATTTGTAAATCGCTATATGGGCCATCACGTAATTAGTTAAAAACTTCATTAGTGAATCTTTGTTAATGAGTGGATTATGCATTTCAATTTTGTGTGCAAGTAATGTCTGCCTCTTCGAGTAGACCAGCTCATTAACTATAATTGTGCTATCTGCAACAGGCAACCTTTAAACAATTGTGAAAATGTTCGCTGAAACACCCTGTATGTCGAAGTCGTTTCGCGTGGAAGAGATCCTCATCATGCGAGTGGCGTTTTGCATCGTACATTTAATTGTTTGCTCTAACCCAGACGGTAGGCCCTCGCGGGAAGAATCTTCCATATCAGATTCGAAGGTGGCCCATTCAATCGTCCGAATGGTCTTCCGTGGACCAGATCTAGACGACAAGCCTTTGATTTTAAGATAAGTGGGAATGTGATCACTCAAATGCGTCTCAATATCTGGAAACCACTTCAAACATCTGGCGAGAGAGTTGGAGACGAAAGCAAGGTCGAGGCAGCTGCCGTATGTCACGCCTCGAAGAAAGGTGGGACTACCATCGTTCAGGAGTCTTCGTGCTAATCTTCGTCCTTTTGCATTTGTTCTTGTACTTCCCCATGCCAGATGGTGTGCATTGAAATCTCCTATGATGACCCATGGGGTAGGACACACACTCAAGATATCCGCTAACCTTTTTGTATCAAAATTGCTTGAAGGCGATATATACACGACTATGAGAGTAAACAAGAGTTTGTTCTTTTAACTGTGATGCATATATATTGATTGTCGTCTTGGCGCGCAATTGGTTGCAAAACGTAGGTATGTTCACGACGAACAAATACGATGATTTTGCTTCATGCACCATTTCTTGAACACATGATAACTTCGTACCCTTACAGTCTGATTGGTTCCGACAAGTTGGGTTCACAAATGACGATGAGTGGAAACACATCGGTGTACACAAACTGACGAAAATATGAAAGGCGTGATTTTAGCCCTCTGGCGTTCCATTGGATGACGGACGCTGCCTTGACTTCTTTTCGGAAGGATGGGGTATGGGTAGCCATCTTTCTAGTTAAGGGATTCAAGCACTGGGCTTAAGGCGTCCAGGACTTTAAGTGCGCTTCGAGCAGATGTTGTGCCCATGTCCAATAAAATCGCTCGGATGGCGTCCATGAGGGAACGCAGAACCGAAATGGCTTGATCTGTTTTAAGTGCATCATCCATGGCTGGAGAAGGCTCCGGTGGGACGGCGACCTACTGAGGTTCCTTGGCAAGGGAGCTGCTCGGTAGCGTAGGTCATTCCACTAAAGAAAGAGTCTTATCCGCTACCTTCGTGGAAGTGGTGGGCACTTGCGTGGCGCGACTAAGTGGTGCCGCAGTGGAGTGGGCACTATCACTTCGAGCATGCGCCTTCTTTGAAGACGTACGGTGGTGCCGACGTCGACGCCGGACTACTTCGGCTGCCTCCCTGTGGTCGAATTGTCTCTGGACATTTGCTTGACAACCGCGCGCTCCTTCTCGATGCGGGGATGGTCATTCGACGAGGCAGCGTGGGGGCCATTACAGTTGGCGCACTTCAGAACCGTGGCACCGCAGGTCTCTTCTGCATGAGGTTCAGCGCAACGGGGACACAGTAGCGAGTTGGGACACACGCCCTTGACGTGTCCTAGCCTGAAACACTGATGGCATTGAAGTGGCTTCTGGATGCATGGTCGAACCGGATGTGGGAAATGTCCGACTTTAACGTGGGATGGCGTACAATCCCCCTTGAATATTACTTTTACGCAGCGCGTATTCCCAAGGCGGCGCACTTGCGTAATGATAGTGCCCTCGTTTGCCGGCTTCATGAGGCTAGGTAAGTCATCATGGGGAATTGCTATGTCGATGTCATAAATTACACCGGCTATGGATGTATCGTCGATCGGGATAAAGGGGCGCATTTTGATGCCGCATAGCTCCGTGATTGCTGAAAGTTTTCCAAGTGCACTCACGTTATACACGTCTATGGCGAGTATATTCTTCCGTGGATTTATTCTGATGTCTTTAATTGGATCTGGCACCGCAAATTCCAGAAAAATGGATATGGTTTGCCTGTTCAGCAGTCGTAGGTTGCTTGAGGGTTCTTCCGGCATAGAGATGGTCACGTGCGGCCAGCGCGCAGGCCTTGACTTCATGGTCGTTGTACTCGCAGGAGTTGACGGCGTTGTGTTGACGATCTTTCTCTTCGCCCTCTTGATCTGGACGGGCATGAAGCTGTCGTCGGATACAATACCAGGAATCTGGGACATCGCCGAACAGCGCCTCTAGCGGCCGCCTCTGAAAACATGCGCATTTTCTATGGGAGAGCGTCGTTTTTCCCAAATAACTAATCATAGAAGCCATCTTTCAAAATATTACCGTGGAAATAGGCTCTAGGAGCTTAGCCCGACATCTCATGCAAGCGGTACTATTACTTACGACAGAAAACCCGTTTCAAATTGCGGGCGAAGTTCGAAGTATGGGAGTCTATGGAATAGGCCAAATTTGGAGGCTTTCTTGGCCAGTAAAAAGCAATTTGCGATGAGCCTATTGCATCGATCGACGTATTATTGGGGATTTATCAACTTCCATGATTCGGCTTTCAGCTAGTTGCAGCAGCCAATCTTGAAAGGCCAAAAAAGTCGTTCCGAAATCGAAGTTTTCATAACAAGGTCGCAGAATTTATTGTGGTACGTATATATACCTATTTTTTTGCCTCTGGCAGCACTCAAACCGATAGCCGAGCGTTCTGCGCGACCACCGATTAGGTTCGCTGATACCACGATTGGCAGCTCGCAGGTTCGAAGCCAGCGGCGCCGCTATTTATTTTTATCATTTTGTCGCTGCTTACTTTGGCCGTTTCCCGCCAGATGGCATATTCCGAAACGGAGGTCATTCAGTGTCGGTTCTTGTTTCGTTTCTTACTACTGTACCAACGTCTTCCTAAAAAAAAATAGCTGGCTGGTTTCGTGAACATGCGAACGTGCTTCCAAACTTCTTTTGCACTTTAGGTGTAATGTATTTTAGACAATAAACCCAACTTTGTGTTTTCAAAGTTAGTTTCTTTCTTAAGGCAAACATTTATGAAGACATTACTAAGAAATATTTTTGCCTATTCAGCTATGTCATGGAAAGGCGTGTTTGTGAGACTTTTGTTCATCCTGAAACGTACCACAAAAATACATAGCTTCCCGTGAGTGCAATTAAAAGACGCAGAAGTAGAAAACTTGGCTGCAGCCCCAGATGTAGTATTCTTACAAAGGAATACAGAAGCTATTTGACGGAGTATATTTGCATTATATCAAAGCAGAATTTTTGCGTACAGGATCTTCGGTGCAAATGAAGGCTGTCCGAATTATTTCACAAGCTTTTTTGCTTAGTACAAACCAATACCTCGAAACATAAACATTCTATCCTCAATATGCAGCCCACGTGTCTTATCATTTGAACCATTCCCATATACCATCACGAAATTCCCGAAATACTAAAGGTCTTCATATCCTTTTACCACGACGTACGCAGATGAGTATTGGAAATAATGCGAAAAGACACCGGGGCGTGTTAATGTATTTTGTCGTGTAAAAATAGAGAACTATTCCAATCACAGACCACACCCTTTTTGAGTTATGCCCACAAAGCGTTGCAAGAAGACATTTTTTTCGGCTAGAATCACCAAAGTTACTATGGCATTCTGCTGTTCTGTTCTTAACTAACTCTATTGCTGAATCAGATCGCAGCACCATGATATAATTACTGGTACAATTCTTCAGTAATTCTCTAAGAATTTTCTCCTACGCTAAATTTAACGTGTTTGGAGAGTTGAAGAAACATGAGAAAGGACCGTGAGGCTTGCAGAATTGTTCCCTTATTAGAATCGTTTATCACCCATATCGGTACGGTGGTATTGTCATGATCACTCCAGCGTCCACGGACACCATTTATCACTTTACTGCCTGTAAAAAAAATACAAAAGTGTCGTTCCTTGTGCGAGAGTAGCACAATCGCAGCTGATCCTTTCATATGGACCCACTAAGCTACACCTTCCCTTTTCTGCCATGGTGCCACAAGAGATGTCAATTTCACCCTTGAATTTCTCCCTTTCAGTTTGCTAGAAAGTATAGGGACGTACACAAGACGAACAGGCAAAGTTTTGAAGTAGTCCTGAGATTTTAGTAAAATTTGATAGGCAATGTTATTATCCTTTATTGGTTTACATATTTATTACACCTGATTGGTGATAATAATGACGTGCTACATAATAGTTCAGTTCTTCTACTTAATAAGTCATGTCTGAGTCTGCTGTCCTGAAAATTAACCAGGTGTAAGCACTGCATGACGTTGGCTGGAAGGCCATTCATTAAAAATATTGTGTGCAGAATTAAGAAAATGCGGGTGTTCAATCGCACAGTCGCCGCCAAAAGTTTACGCGGCCGAGGTTCTGCGAATAAGTTATTTTCAACGCAGCTACCCCACAGCCAGTAAAACTATGCAAAACTTTTGTTTTGTTTACTCTAGACCAGTATACGCTGTAAATCCGAATACTACGATGCGTGACTAAGGCGTAGAAATATAAATATTTTTTCACCTTCTGGGGTACGAAAGCTTGTGACGCTGACTATACGTTCTGAAGGCGAGGTTGCTTTTTAGCTTATTCGTGATGACAAGCGCCGAGCTCTTGGTGATGGGATATTGGATTGGAGCGTAGAATTGTAGAACTTGTGCAAGCGCAGGCGACTTCACGACGCAAACCTAGCGATAGAAGCTCAGAAGGAGGAATAAACATTTATTGTAGAGCCAGCACTTTATGATGGCCGGGCCTAAGCCTCCCATGAGGGGACGTCGAGGGCTTGCCTCGCCGCCGCCTCACGGGCGTGCTGGGTCGCCCAGGTTTGGTCGTCGAGGACGGAGCTCCGCAGAGCCTCACGCAACCTCGACGAGGGGGTCGTGGTAATGTATGTGTACAGTGCTGGGCACTCCCACAGCACATGCGGAAGCGTAGCCGGGTGAGTGCCACAGCACCGGCAGTTGGGTGTACTGTAGACTTCAGGGAATATAAGGTGGAGGCGGGCGAGTGAAGGGTACGTATTTGTAGCAGACGCAGGGTGGTAGCCTGCGCCCAGCTGAATTTGGGGTGAGGTGGGGGGAAAGATCGGCACAGTATGCGTTTAGTTTATTAACACTGATAATAGATGAATAGTCAGAGTAAATGAATGTTACTGTCTAATTCTGGACAGACTCGAGTTTAATACATAGTTTCTAGATCACTGTAGGTTCCATACTAATTCCATACTACGCATTCCTATTCGAATTTTGGCCTGTCTTAAGCCTACCGAGTCTTAAGTAATCAAAATAGGTAGGAAATTGCTTCTTGGGATGTAGCCGAGGCCATGGTAGATGTGATTAGTAATGCGCTATATGTGAGTAGGCTGACTGGGATTATTGCATGAAGTGCGCCAACGTACCTACGTAAAGCCATGGTGGAAATTATGGAGCCCTTTATTGTAAATATATTGAAGTCATCTGAGAGTGTCTCTGGTAAAAAGTTTTAAGTTTATTAATATGAGGACTGATTAGCCTTCTGTTAAGCTGTTAGGAAAAATGCCATGTACGAAGTGCTATTGTGGTTAAAATTACAACGTTATCAGCGCTTCCAAAAGAAAGTGTCTGTACAAGTCCATTTTTGTCGGACGTTCATGTCACCTAGGTACCACCGCCTGACCAAGACCTTTATGTTTTAAAATCTGCCCCGATGACGTAAGTTACGATGCGGAAAAAAACAAATACCCTTTCTGAAGAACGAACCATAAAGCCCGGCCCACATGGAGCGATTTTCTTGCGAAAATCTGGCGAACGGCCGCGCGCGGCGTCCACCTGGCGGCCGGCGGCTGTTCGCCCGGCGGCCGGCGGCTGTTCGCCGACGATCAAGGTGGGCTAAATATTTTCGCCGGCGATCCGCCGCTCGCCGGAAGCGGCGAGTGGCGCGGACCAATCAGGGCGCGGTCGCGTCCGACTTCCGGCCGCCACATTTGACTTGGCTAGCCAGCCAAAGAACATGGCGACGAAAGCTGCGCGAATCGCGTACAACGATCGGCTGATCATAGCCGTCCAGGCGCGACCAATATTATGGGATTGCTGCCACCCAGAGTACAAGAACTCACGGAAAAAGATCGTCGTGTGGCGTTGTCCGGACCGGTTCACAGCGCAGCTGGGCGTTTTCTGCGACTACTGAAAGGATGTGTCCGCGACCTTCTTGAGCAATTACTTCCCTACTAAAAAATCCTATTTGAATTCAAACGGGTTTCATCAAATAGGATTATGGAACGGGACCCCGTTTGAACCCATTTAGCCCAGACCTGTTTGTCCCCGTTTGAACCCATTTAGCCCAGACCTGTTTGTCCCCGTTTGAACCCATTTAGCCCAGACCTGTTTGTCCCCGTTTGAACCCATTTAGCCCAGACCTGTTTGTCCCCGTTTAGTCCGCTCCCGTTTGACCCTGTTCGAACCTATTTATTTCCCTATTTGAGCCAGGTTTCTTTAGACTGGTCCGATGTCACTTAACATAAGTCACTCTTTAAATCTATTTGGTGCACTTATGGATTTGAGATCAGCCTTGAACGAGTTTTGTGTGACCTATGAGTGCGCTTGACATGTATAACCTACAAGAGTATGCAACCTGAAAAAGATCGGTAGCTCATTTTCATATGTACTACAAGTATGCAAATGTAATTCTTGCAGGTGTACTGCATGCTTTATCATTTGTACTCATTTTACTGCAGTGTTGTGTTGCTGTAATGGTTTGTGCATAAAACAAATGTACAGCAAAGCGTAATTTTAAGTTGGAAAAACGTTGGGTGAAGAGGACTTGTAAAAGAAAGACATAAGTATACTTTACGTGTGTTTTTATGTACACCCATTCAAACATTATTACTGAAGCGCTCCGATTTTAAGACGGGGCATGTCGCACATCTGACAAGCATAGTTTATTCGAAATTCTATAATGGTACTCTGACAGAAAACCAGTGGAATGTGTTGCTTTGGTGAGAGCTTGCAGGGCACCTGAAAAAGTAAAGAAAAGCCAACAATTTCTTTTCACTTATGCAACAGGTTCACACAAAGGCAAAAGCAGTTTTGCGTATGTTCACACAGATAAGAATGGGTAAGCATTCAGAATATGGGAAATACTAACAAATCTCATTCAAAAGTAACTGGTTTCAGGCAATTTGGCTATGATTCTAAGGGAACATGCACTACTGCGGTAGAATAAACTGTCACAATTAGCGGGCCACTGAAACAAGTGTTATAATCAAAAAGACATTACTTATTCGATTAACAATAGTATTGAAGCAACAGAAGTAGTACAAGCATAAAATACACATTTAAAAAGCAGCATGGACACGTCACGCTAATAAATTACTTGGAAGCTACCTTTCTGCCAGAAAAGTAAATACCGTTGTGGAATAGTGGCTTTAGCATCCGTGTTTGGCTGGTTTATCCCATACTGATAATTATGAGACTTAGATGGGCTAGTTTGTTGCTGGCTTGATGGAACATGTTATGATGGTGTTTGTAGTAAATTCTGCTTCTTTCTACGCCACGATCTCATTGGTAATCCGGACAGAGTGTTCCTCTGACCCCTGACAAAGTGCAATGAGCATGAGAAGGTACCGCCTCCTGCTTTTTAACTATATTGCACGAGAACACTATAATATGGTCGTGCGTCGTCCTGAAGGGAACATCACCTTAGACGACTCTTGCACAGGAGGGTGCTTGGTGCACCTGAGTAGTTCTGCCGGTCTCACTGATTATTGTCCCTTAAAGGCACTAAAATGACGCGTGGTGGACGCTCGCACGATATAGCTAGAAATGGGGGAGGCTGTACACCTGGCCTCCAAAACATGCATGTTCATGTGTATGCAGAGTTGTCAGCTTGCTTATTTCCTGTGCTCTGTGTTTCTGTGTGGACCTGCGTGCTAGGCCATGCCACGGGCTGTGCCGAATGTTTAGTATGTTATTGGTACTTTCTTCATTAACAAGTTCAGGGCCACGATCTTGTAGCAATGCATTTTCTGATGCCGTTTCTAATAGTGCTTCGTCAGTTGTCATAGTGACACTGTGCCTATGTTGTCAGTATGGATTTGATGGAACATGTTATAACGGTGCATGTGAGGACGGGACATAGAAAGAGTGCACTGAGGACAATCGCCGAGCTTCAACTGAGGTTTACTGCAGCAGTTCCTGCACAGAAACATTGGACAAAACACCACCATGGCGCACATTGTCAGCGCGATCATAACAGAAAGTCATCATGTCATACAGCACTACAAACGTTCTCATCTGCACAAGATTAAAGACACATTTGTACTACACGTTATACCCCATCAATTTACGCTCTTCAAACCCGCGAAATTGAAAACCTTTTCTTGCAAATATATGTCTTTTCTTTTTGATAAATTAAATGACGCGATGTTAATGCAACTTTCTCCATTCTTTTTTATATGAAATGCCCCAAACAATTCTCTCTCTCTTTGATCCTTAAAACTTCCAAGTATACAAGTGTCGTCGTACACTGGAGTGCAAATACACCTTTGCAATGGTCAGCCAAGCGACCCCCCCCCCCCCGCTACAAAAGCCTGCACGGATGCTCGATGCTCCCTCAAATGGTCATTAACGCATCTACCAGTTTGGCTGACATAACTGCCACAGGAGAGCGGGATGTGGTAAACCACCTCTGTCTCGCAGCGTACGAAGCCCTTAACATGCTGTTTTGCACTCTTTTGTGAATTGCGTGCACAGTTCAGAGCATAGCACATTCGTGCCAGTTTTTCCGAGCGGAGGAGACTATGGGACTATTGGAACTCAAAACTTGTTAAGAGAGACATCGCATTGAACAGTATCAGATCCGCGCTTGAATGGATCACCGATGCGAGCCATCAGAAAGCTCGCAGTACAAACCAAGAGGCTCAAGCAGGTGGGTTTCCCTGGTGAAACAATCGCTTCTGTTGTTGAAAGCCTATTTGGTGAAGTAAGGTCTGGTGTGGGGAGCAGGGCAGCCGATAAAGAATGGTCAAGGAAGCTGTTAATGGTGCCTTATTTGCACAACCTCTCCCACCACTTGAAGAAAGTGGCCGGAAAGTGCGGCCTTCCCATAGTGTTCTCCGCTCAGAAAAACTGGGGTGAATTTGCCGTGCAGTGAACAGTGCACGCACTTCACATAAGTGTGCGAAACAGCATGCTAAGGGCTTCGTACGCTGCCAGGCGGAGGTGGTTTACCACAACCCGCTCTCTTGTGGCAGGTGTTATGTCAGCCAAACTGGTAGATGTTTTAATGACCATTTGAGGGAGCATCGAGCATCCGTGCAGGCTTTCGTAGCAGGGGGTCACTCGGCTGACCATTGCAAAAGGTGTCCTTGCACTCCAGTGTACGACGACACTTGTATACTAGGAAGTTTTAAGGATCAAAAAGAGAGAGAATTACTTGAGGCATTTCACACGAAAAAAGGAAGGAGAAGGTTGCATTAGCACCGCATCACTTAATTTGTCAAAAAGAGAAGAGATATATTTGCAAAAGGTTTCCAAGTTGGCGGGCTTGAAGAGCGTAACTTGATTGTATAACGTGTAGTACAAATGTGTCTTTGATCTTGCGCAAATCAGAATGTTCCGTAGAGTTGTATGACATGACCATCTGTTGTGATCGCGCCGACACAATGTGCGCCATGGCGGCATTTTATCCAATGTTTCTGCGCAGAAACTGCTGCTTGTGTAATTTTTCTGCTGTAAACCTCAGCTGAAGTTCGGCGATTGTCCTCTGTGCATTCTTTCTGTGATCTGTTCTCACACAGCGCCATTATACGATGTTCCATCAAACCCGTACTGATAACCTAGGCACAGTGTCACTATGACAACTGACGAAGCACGATTAGAAATGGCATCAGACAACGCATTGCTACAAGATCATGGCCCTGAACTTGTTAATGAAAAAAAAATACCAATAACGTGCCAAACATTCGGCGCAGCACACAGTATGGCCTAGCGAGCAGATCCACACAGAAACACAGAGCACAGGAAATAAGCAAGCTGACAACTCTATGCGTACACATGAGCATGTATGTTGTGGTGCTCAGGTGTACAGCCTCCCGCATTTTTATCCATATTGTGCGAGCGTCCATCCCGCATCACTTTAGCACCTCTAAGGCGCAATAATCAGCGAGACATGTAGAACTCTCAGGTGCACCAAGCACTATCCTGTGCAAAAGTCGTCTAATGCGATGTCCCGTTCAGGATGATGCACAACCATATTATAGTGTTCTCATGTAATATAGTTAAAAAGCGGGAGGCCTTATCATGCTCATTGCATTTTGTCAGGGGTCAGAGAAACACTCTGCCCGGATTACCAATGAGATCTCTGCCGGTCGTGAACAGTGGATGACAAGAGTGGCATGGAATGAAGCAGAATTTGCTACAAACTTGCGATCTTGCAACTTTTGGAGATATCGCAGCTGCGTACAACGTATGGAAACCTTTGGGTGATAACATTTTCCCTACAGTGTTGCAGTCAAGATTTCGAGATAACCGGAGCACAGCACAGAAGCATTGCTAGATAAGAAGTCAAATATACATAAAGTCGATACTGAGCCACGAAAAATTTTTCAACTTAACTGATATGTTCAGATATCAGAGTTTGAGTTAACAAGGGTTCAAGGGATAATCCGGAGTCCCCTACTACAGCATGCCTCATAATCATATCGTGGTTTTAGCATGTGAAACTCAAGAATTTAATTTTTTAGAGCAAACAGTATATGCATAAGACCAAATGATAATATAGAATATGCACAGCAGCTACATAAACAAAAAGTCCATGCTTTCAAGAAATTGTCAGATGGTCTGAGCAAAGATCTACTAATGCCAAAATTATGGCCATTAGTTATAAAAGGCCTATTCTGCAATACCTTCCTTACATTTAACTCAAATTATGTGTGCAGTGTACACACATGGTGCTAACTACAGCTGAAAAAGATTGGCACTATTCCTTGAAGTAAGAAGTGCACGGTACTTTTTCACGGAATAGCAGCAGTTTGCCTTGCGATTGTTAGCCTATGCAAATGGATTTAAAACTTCTTGACGTCCCTGTCCCCTGGACAGGTTCAATAGTCGCATTGCGCCTCCTTTTATCAGTTTTTGGCCACAAAGTCATGCAGATAAAAACATTACCCTGAGTTTGAACCTGTTATTGCATTCCGTTTCATAATAATGCAATTGTGGTCACTGAAAAACAGAAGCTCAAAAGTTGCAGAGCAGAAACAGATTCCAGGATTACACCATGGCAGCTACGCCACGTGAACCTTTTCTTTTACTTCAGAAGGAGCTGACTGCAGGCATGTTCCATGGTGCAGGTTACTCTCGCCAGGATATCGTGAAGTATCCTGCAGTGTCGAAGTTCAGTCCTTTGCACAAAATGGCAGTTTCAGGTTTAGTGGGCTTGCAGGAAGACAAGCTGAAGTTAACTTCTTGGTTTAAACAGGCTTTTTTTGTTTTAATATGTCAAGCTTTCTTGCGACAGTTTGCACAGGTGGTCCCTTAGCGTCGCTATGAAGTGGACATAGAGCTGCTCTAGTTGGCATCTTGCAAATGTGTAAGTTTTCAAGCCCTTGATTTTCTGTCAGCATTCTTGAACTCTTGCTATTAGTAATTTCTGCCCGGCTGGCCGAATTATCCGGAGGCTCCACACTGACGCTACTGATGTCTGAAAGTGCCGACTTTTCAGGACAAGGTTCTTAGCTTTGCAAGTCTGGTTGAAGGAAAGGTGGCACTTATAGATTTCTAATCTGGACACGAGTAAGACAAACCAATGTTCCTTGGCTAAAATTATTTATCCATAACTTCTGTAGGCAATTTTGTCAAAGCTTCAACAAAAATTCATCTAATCAGGTAACATAATGATGAAGATGTGGTCAATGACCAAGTTACTGCCAGCATGCTACCACTGAGAGCAATTTTCTCAACCCTTGACTAACTGCTATACATTATGGACAAGACGTAACTAAGATTCGCTGGCTTGCTTCAATAATGTCTAGAATAGGCACCTGTAAGTGCCACCTTTCCTACAACCACATTTGCAAAGCGAAGAACCTGATCCTAAAAAGTCTGCACTTGAAGACATAGATAGCGTCAGTGTGGGGCCTCAAGATAATTTGGCAAGCCGAGAAATTACTGACAGCACGATTACAAGTGCACCAACAGAAAACCAAAGGCTTGGTAGACGATGCAATCTTCACAGCGCTAACTACAGCAGGTCATTGTTCAGAAGTTCTTGAATGCACAACTCTATGCCAACTTCACACCAATACTACTGAAGCACCCATGCAGACAGTTGCAAAAAAAAAAAAAGCTTGATGCCCCACGAGAAATGCGCCCACTCAAACCATGGAAGTTATGTGTAACTTGTCTTTCTACAACTACAATGAACCTAAAGCTGCTGTTTTGCACAAGGGAACAAACACCAACACTGGTGCCTCACTCAACCCGAGTCACCTGCTCCGTGGAAGGTGCAGTCAGTCAGCTTCTTTGTGAAGATGAGGCCCGCACCTGCACTGTCAGTGAGCTGTACAAATTACAGAAGCACAGCCTACAAGCTTATGTGTCTTAGTGTGAGCAAGGAACCCGTATGGGCTCCAAAACCCATCGAACCATTTAACCCAGGGGTTCTCAAGTACAGTCATCCCACGGAACCCTGCTAAGCTCCATAAAGTGCCAAGGAACCCCCCCCCCCCCGAATTAACCGAATGTCGAGTTATCTAGGGTATCAAGAAAACAATGAAAAAATACTTCACTATGTCATCACGCTTCTATTTACTCAATGAATCGTCAAATCTTGTTTCTATTTAGCACAAGACCAGTGCGGAAGCTGAAATTCTCTTCATCTCATGACTGATTAGCGCTAGCAGCGGCGAAGGCCTCGCGACATCCTTCGCGGCGCGCGTTTTCATCTGAGACGCGCTTTGCACACCAACAGGCGCACATCTCGATTATTTTTTCTCCACTCAGCTGCTCGCCAACAAATTGTCCGTCCATCGCGATGTAGCTGGTGCTTTTTATCTTCGACAGCTTTGCACTGAATCAAAGCGAAACTACTGCTTGCCGCAACCGCTGCGAACGAAACCGCGGCCGCTATCGACGATCATGGACGGCGACTTTACGGTTCAGAAGGCAGGCGGCTGACGCACGCACAAAGTCAAAACGAAACTACCGTTCGCTGCAAGAAGTGCGGACGAAACTGCGGCCGGTCGCTATCGACGCTGCCATGGGAGGCAACTGCGCAGTTGCGAAGGCACGCAGCCGACGCGCGCATCGAGTGAAAACGAAACTACTATTTGCCGCAACCGCGGCGGACGAAACTGCGGTGGTTATCGATGCGATTAGAGATAGCGACTATGCACTTACGGAGGCACGCGGCTAGCCGCCAACGCGGTGTTGCGAGCGGCGATAAACGCAAGAATAAAGGCTTTAAAGGTTAGGCACGAAGCGCTTCGGCGTTGCTGTCAGTCACGTGCCGCTTACGATCGCCGCTGAGGACCACGGCGATGCGGACTGCGCCGCTTCGTTTCGGTTGGACGCTACGCCGTTCTTGCTCTTCTGCGGCGCGCATTTGCGGCGCTCCGCGCATTTTTTCCCCCTCCAACGTATACGTCAGTGCGCACACTATCGGCACTGACCCTATCTACAAATAGGAGAAACGCGCATGGTGGTAAGCTACGGCCTCCGAGATTCAAGTGTGAAAGCTTAGGCGCGCTGCCCGTTCTCAGAGGTTGGGTGGCTAAAAGCTGCTTGCGTATTTATTGCGCAGTTCGCGTGTGGCTGTTACGCACTGTGATGTGCATTTTGACACTCGGGCATGGGTAATGGAGGTTCTTTCGATCAAGCGCACCTCGTGTTCGCCGTTTTAGACACTTGTCGAGAGCGGGACCAGGGAAAATTTATCAGTGGCTCGCGGAACCCCGAGCAGGGGCCTGCGGAACCCGTAGGTTCCGCGGAACCCAGTTTGAGAACCCATGATTTAACCCAACCCAACGAGCCAAGCTAGTTTCGTTCCGAGAAAAGTTGCAGCACGTAGGCTTTTCCTAGAATTCTTTCTCGGCCCAGAACAAGCTTGGCTTGTTGTCTAGGCACATAAATAATGAAAAGGCATGCATCACTACCTGTGAAAAAAAAGGAATGCAAAAAAATGCATGTAGAGTACACAGGTGCAGTGTCTATCACATACCATTATTGTGCAGTAGATGCTACATTGGCTAAACAAGCCAAATGTATAAATTACAGGCTGCGTAATTACGCAAACTTGATGTGTGGGTCAGTTGGCATTAGTATTGCACTGCTCTCAGTGCAATGTGCACCCATATTTAAAAACCACTTGATTGTGGCAAAATATAAGGACCAGAGTGCTTCAGAGATATGTGAATCTTTCCTTAATCAAATGACCGGGAACCAGCGTGTTAGCTCCCTATCAATAGAATTATTAGACATTGAGACTGCTTATCATCAATGTAAAACAAATCGCGCTAGCCATGCCATGCGCCCTTTTTGTATTTGTGTGAGCAACATGCATTCAGATTGATCTATTCCACCCCTTTCGTCCTTGGCATCATATCGCTGTGCGAGTAAAAACTGGACTTTTTCTTAGTGAAAGAGTGTTAGTTTAACACACAAACTAGCTCCATGGCAGTTTGTAATAAAGGAGTATAAGCATCCTCTGAAAACATGCCCATAAAGCACAGTGCTAAAAGAGCTCTTTAAAAAAAGAACATGAGTGTATCTGTCATAAAGGCCAACTCTTGTGTCTTTTACTTGACATATTTTTCAATGCCAATATTAAGGTGCAAGCTCACCATAGTATATTTATTACCTTGCCAATGAAGCAAATCACAGTAGTGCTTGACTGTCGTGGGAACAACTCGGATGTGAAGATTGGCACCAATTCGCAGCATAGCATGTTCTGCTTACACTTCATCACCAGGCCGAGCCATACCTATAGCAGCATTAAAACAAGTGAGCTTAGTGCCATAAGAGAAACAATATAGAAAGTGACACTGTGAACAAAGCAACCTTCATTAGGCATAAACAGTAATAAAATGTAGACATTGTACCCATAGCTAACTTGACTTTGAGCAACATAGCATGCACAGTAAGAAAGATCTGATGTATGAGCCATCTACTTGAAGATTACTCGAAAGCCCCTTTTTGCCGCCCCCCCCCCCCCCCTCATGCACGGATGGCTGTCTGGCTGAGTAAACCTGGTTTATCCCAGATATAGTGTAAGCAAGCGTTGTCACTTGGGGGGGCCAATCCTAATATTATTGCAGAACATGTATTCTTACAATGATGTTAATTTTTTTGTAACGCTGGCCATCCTGCAGACCCTGCAACATTATAGCATCGATAAGGCTAATCGCATTACCCAATAAGGCTAACCAATAAGTGTCCCAAGAAGCATAACTCCGGATTTCTACTGGGAAGCATTCACTACATTTTGACAAATATGCTTCTATAGCTTCAACTCTATTTTCATCAACATAGTACAAGCTTCAAGCATCTGCACAAACTATGCAAAAGGGTGCCATTAGGAATACCCACAATAGTTTCCTACCAATTCAGCCTTTAAAATAAACACTGGCAAGTTCTTTACTATGCCTAGAACAAATGAAGCTGTTCTGGAATTGAATAAGCCTTTTCCATACATGTGAAAATCACCACCACTATGACTTGCTTATGGGCATTTTGTAGACAAAAAACACCAAGCACAAGAGTTGAAGCTTGGGCAAGTCGGTAACTTCATTTTGGTGGTGCTCACAATGAACACATGTGAGGGAAATAAGCGACAGACAGAGAGTGAAAGCGTGCTGTGCTCTATCGCTCTCTGTCTGACTGTGACTTCTTTGGTATGCGTGGACTGTGGATGTTCCTTATCTCTTTAGTATGTGTGCACAGTGAATACCATTGAAAGGAACATAGAGATGAGACAATGCTAGAATGAATACAATGAACAAGAAACGTGCCTTCTGATGCAGCGCATCCTTATGCGACACAAGTTTCTGGCAACATCCTAAGCCTGCTATTCCACTGAAAATGGCTTATTCGAGCTGCTGTACAAGACAAGTTTGCTTTTACAGAATACTGATGACATTTGTTCAATTATTTCGACAAACTTGTGGTTATGCAGTAATGTGAAAAGGTGGCATCATTAAAAGCCACCTTAGTTCTTGTGTAAGAAATTTAAATTACATTATGGGGTTTTACATGCCAGAACCAGTATGATCATGAAGCACGCCGTAGTGAGGGACTCCGGAATAATTTGGACCACCTGGGGTTCTTTAACGTGCGCCTAAATCCAAGTACACAGGTGTTTTCGCATTTCACCCCCTTGAAAAGGCAGCCGCCATGGTCACGATTTCATCCCGAGACCTCGTGCTTAGAAGCTCAACACCATAGCCACTAAGCAACCATGGCAGGTATGCAAAAAAAAAAAAGAAAGCATACAGTCAACTCCAGAGATCAGGCTAGGTATAAATAAGCAACAGTCAACAAGCTGAACCTTTGCATGATTGCTTTGCATAATGGTTGAGGTAAAAACAATTGCCGAAACATTCCAGATGCACTCAACACGATTTGGAGAAGACAGCATATGAGAGTTAAAAATTTTGAAAGGGAAATGTTTAGAGTAGTGCTTTGCTGCTGCAATGGTTTTTGTCAGTGCGCCAGTGAGCACAGTACGACTGAGGCAGCTGCTGAAAATAATAGATCCTCTTTATGGCTTTTTAGGGACTGATTTGCATGGTTTGTTGCATGCCTCAGGAATTTGCTTATTTATTTATAAACATACCTCATAGGCTCCAGTTGGAGTATTGCGTGAGGTGGTAGGAAAAAATTTCTGAACTAAAAAGGAGAACATTCAACAAAAGAACTCAAACAAAAGAAGAAAAAAACCTACTCTCTCACAATGTGGCTGCAAATCGGGCAGCTAGCTTATAAAAACAAAGCAATTAGAAACAGTTTCATACTGGTAGTGCTTTAGGAGACAGAATGTTAAATTCTGAGCTTCGAACACTTTAAGCCACCTTTTGTGGCCTTTTGGTCTGAGGTCCCGTTCTCCCTAGTATTATGGGAATCAATAACCCCGCTCCCCCCCAAATTTTTTAAAATGTAATACACAATTAGGTCAACTTACAGAAATATAATTAAGAACACAGAATTTGCGCATGCACACATGTTAGAAGAGAGAGAAACGGAAGTCTACAAGAATGCGTAATAACAAAGGTAACCAAAGCCCTGCTGCTTTTGTTGGGCAAATCATAGCAAGACATGAAAGGATATGCATGCCTCACAAGATGGTCCCTAAAAAGATTGCCACAATTCAGTCAGTAGGGAGCACATCATGCATTTCTACAATAGCCTCCAATTACATTTAACTCAGAGGAGGCTACTTAAATGAATTGATTAAACTGAAGGCAGGCCAGATTCAAAATATGCAATTCAAGTAGACCGAAACTGCAAGTTATGAATGTAGCATATTCATAGCAACAGTGCTGTACATTATGTCATACATGCCAACCTGTGAACTTTATATTTTGTAAAAATTCTGCAGACAAAAATTTTTTATTGGCGAGGTAGCACACATTTTTTTAAAGCTTCCTCTCAGCACCCACACTGTTGCATTGATACACACATAATTAACCATTATTTAACAGCACACAAAGCAGCAGCGAACTGAAACACCAGAACTGACAACACTGTTTTATATCACCAGAGCACATTTGCAGTGTTCTTGCTGCTGCCGATTTAGCCTGTTTAAGAAATTTATCTGAACAAACTGGCCTAAAGCAAGTGCCCCCTCTGGTATGCTTGTTAGAGATCACGAAAAATACGAAAAATTCAGGAGAGTTGACAGGTATGAATTGTACCAACAAAACCTACAGCTTGTGTAAGTGGCAGGGACCATTTTGTACACACCTTGTCGCAGCATGCAGATCAGATGATTTGCCGTGCTGTTCCGGCTGCAGAAATGTCTTAAGTTCCTATGCGGTGTAGAGATGCCTCTGGTTCACGAAATCTTGACATCCCTAAACAATAAGAAATGTTCAATTTACTGTAATCCCTGCTGAAACTGCAAGCTTGCAAGTTAACAAGATCATGTTACATTCTGAAAAGTCTCACACAACCAAACTACACGAACCTGCATCTGGTTGTGCAAACATCTGATTGTTACACCACAAGCGGTTATTTAACATGAAATGAAACTGCAGCAAACATAAATCTACTATCAAAAGCTTCACGCAAATGCACATCTGTAGGAAGTGAAATGTGAATTGTACTACGAAGAAAATTCCTTAACACATGAAAAGTGTTCCAAAATCGAATTTCTTTATGCGGTGGAACAAAGCATTGTCTCGAAGGACGATGCACTGGAAATTACAAGAACAAACGCCCTATTTTTCAGCAGAAAAAAAAAATTCGATGAAAAAGAAACACGGCTGTTGTAATCTCGGCTTCTCTGAAACAAACATTTACAAGCACACGAAAACACACAGGACACCCAACACAAGAAATACAGCCTGTCTGGCGACACTATATGTAGTAGAATTCGCATACAAGCTAAAATCTGGCCATGCGTCAGACACAACAATCTAGTACCATCTCGCGCAGCCGTTAGCTGACGTACCAGCATACTATGAAATGGGCGTGCGTCGTCCTGAGAATAGCAGCTTAGCAGATGACGCTTGCGCTGGAGAGTGCTTTATGCGCCTCTGCTTACTTTTGTCGGTCTCGCTAAGTATCGCCGTCGAAGGCGCTAAAATGGCCCATGATCGACGCTCGCGCAATATAGTTACAAATGCGGAAGGCTGTACGATTCTAGAAATACCTATACAGAAATTACGTACACAAGTGGTAACTTTCCCTGCTTGATTTTTTTCTTTACCATTCAGGTCAAACAATCACCGTTAGCATACGTTATAGCAGGAAGCAAATACATGATAAAGCTCCTGGCAACGTCCAATACGTTTCAGGACATTTTTTGTGAGACTGTTCGCTAAATGTGCACTGCGACATGAACGAACATTCGAAAAACACATTTATCATTGTGGTCGCTTTACTAATCATCTCGTGATCCGTATAACAATTCACACTTCACGAACCATTGACTACAAAACTGCGCGCAAGCGCCGGACTTACCTTTCTAGGCGTAGTCGGCAAACGCTCCTTCATGTCAGGTCGCGGCGTCAACTGCACGACGATCCTTCCGACGTAAACACTGTTGAATTGCGGATGAACTACAGCACGTAATAGCTCAACAAATTCTTCCGTGCACTGTGATCCGATGCGATATTATCAGAGGCCGGGAACAAAGAAAGCGCAAGCGGGCCATAACTACGATAATCGACATCGGCGAACCACGCGAAAGGTACTGCGAGCTACGTTACGCGGTCCCAGGGGTTAGGTGATCATCAAAGCACACAAGGGGCACGACATTTTCTCTCGGCACAGCGTACACACGATTAAACATCCACATCCACCTGCCTCAATGCAGCGCGCACGCACAGCAACAGGTAGCAACAGCACAGTCATGCCCCTGGGTAGAGTCACTGGAAAAATTTTACCCTGGGGGCACCGAAAGTGACCACTGCCCCAGTGACTCTACCCCTGGGGCAGTGGCAGCGCCTCCTGGGGGCACCGAAAGCGACCATGCTTTCGTGCTTTTGCCCACTTTCGGCCCTTTGGTGACCGCATGTATCGTGACGGCGTAGTATGTGGTAGTTTATATGGGTGTTCTGTGGTAGTATTTCGATATTATGCGTTCCAGCCACGTTCCTTTCAATAACGAGTACAGATATCGCCGTATCTGTGTGGCCGAGTGGTTACGACGCTTGCTTTGGGATCTGCGGTTCGCGGGTTCAAATCGCGCTTTCGCTTTTTTTTTCTTTTTTTTTCCTTGTTATTTATTAACCTTTTCTTTCTTTTTTTTTTCTCTGTGTTTGGCAGCGCCGTTGGTTGTGCCCCGGCGCCGACGCGAAGCGGCTGTCGTTGGGGTGTTGCGGAGCGCTCGCTCGTGTGTACCAATTTCAAATCGAATTTTACCGTAAATCTGTTCAAGCATTAAATCGAGCATGACAGCTACATGTAGACCTTTTTGGTGCCAGTGGGACCAGTATGAGCCAGTTTAACTGGTTTAACTACCAAACGGGTCCCCTGTTTAGACCCATTTCTGTGTCTGAGATTCCTGTTAAAACCTGCCTGCGGGCCAAATAGGCCCCTGTTTGGTGCCAGTGCCCGGTATGAACCTGTTTGTTCGCTAAACGGGGCCCCTGTTTAGACCTATTTCTGTGTGGGAGGGTCCCGTTTAAACCTATTTGCAAGCCAAACAGGACCCTGTTCAGACCTGTTTGTGTGTAAACGGGTCCTGTTTACACCTGTATGTTGCCAAACAGGACCCCGTTAAAACCCGTTTTAAATAGGATTTTTTAGTAGGGTTCGAGTGCAAACTGGGAACGGATGTTTGCAGAACGCACAATTACCGCAGCACCTCTCATAAAACCGCGGATATCGCGGCTACGGTACAGTACACTGTAGCTACGGCATCTGTGGCTACGGTACCGCGGCGGCTGAACACGATTGCCACTGCACAGCGTGGCCAGCCCCAGCGATTATTCCGCGTCCTGCAGTCCATGTTTTGATAAAAAGTGACAGAAATTGTCAAATGGACATTAAACCTAGATAATAAGTCGTTTTATTTACCGCGATTACATAAAAAATGGTTTACTTGCAGATACAAAACTATTTTTTCACTGCATTTTACTGGGAACGAAATCACGCTGTTCTAGCAACACTGAAATCGTGGCGGCGACGGCCGCCTGTTTTTCGCCGCATGTGGGTGCAGCACGGCGGCGGCACGCTGGCGATCAGCCGCGCTGGTGCGGGCCGCGCGAAGTTCGCCGTGAAAGTTCGCTCCATGTGGGCCGGGCTTAACAGCTTCCCGACAAAGCGCAGTACGTTGCCGCAAGTCATCATTTGTGATAACGATAAGAGCGACAGCTCGTCGTTAAAAATGACTTGTCACTC
This sequence comes from Dermacentor silvarum, assembly GCF_013339745.2. NCBI lineage: Eukaryota > Metazoa > Arthropoda > Arachnida > Ixodida > Ixodidae > Dermacentor > Dermacentor silvarum. Next base: position 116,343,672 of record NC_051161.1, read on the forward strand.
CCCGGTTTTTCTTTTTTGCTCAAGGATGCAACTAACCCGTACAAGGGTAATCCCTCCCTTCGCATGATGCTTGCGACCTTTCTGGTTCTGGACAAGCGCGTTGTTAGTGTATATTTCAGGCGCTTGGCATCGAAAGGCTTAAAGCTTTAAACAGCGAAAGGCAGTCACAGTCGCTTCGGTAGCTGCACGGAAAGCGCGGACAATCAGTCCACTTTCAGCAAACGCGCTCTCAACCAAGACATATTTGCGAGAAAGGGGCTCCTATATTACCCGTAGCGAGAAATGTATCCAGAAATTACACCTCATTATCCCGATGTGTTTATGAGCCGCACTCTGCGGCCTGTATTCCGTATTATGACAAAAAATATAGTTTGTGCAGTGTCAGTGTAGCCTAAACATAAAACAGGAAATTGAAGTCATCACATCAACTATCATATATCATAAATTGAAAGTAATAAAACTGAAACTGTACTTCATAATACTAGCACTGCAAACTTTTATGCATGTGATTCATTTCAATTTCCTATCTGTTCCAGCGTAGACATATGCTGTTCAGTTGGTAAACACAGATTATTTTGCAAAATTTGATAATAATTTTTGCCTCCAACATGTTCCTATTGGTCATGCACATTTCTCTCTATCGAATATATGGTCGAAACATCACAAATTCGAATTGTGAATCATTTAAGTTTAACTGGCTTCTCCACATAGGGGAAATGCCGTAGGAATTTGAAAATGTAATAATACACAATCATTTGGTTGCATAAACTTCCTGGCTATAGGCATGTAATGAAAAGCTCAAATGTATTACACGGCTTTGTCTTTTCGCGGCAATTTCATCCACTGCATTTAAAAAGCAATGTACGTTTTTTTTTATTTTAGCGCGAGTCCAAAAACACATAGCAACTTATATACCAAAGCGATATGAGTTTCAAGAGCTCGTTAATTAGGTTGTAATTTCTTCAAATAAAACGAGAGACTTTCATGCACAGACAAAATAAGCGGCTAAGAGGAACAGCTGACTAGTCATTTCAGAAGAATAACTGAGTTTGGTTATGTAGTGTTAAACTATGGAGCTTTAAATAATGCACACATTTTATACATCGCAGGATAGGTGTCATTGGAGATCGCTGGGCGAGGCCTTCGTTCTGCCATGGACATAAATATAGTCTGATGATGAAACATTGCCGGAGGTGACCACCCCTCACTCAAGAAATATATTTTACAGTTTAATAATTTATTTATTTGCGCCGTCAGCACTCGAAGGCATTACGGAAGGAAGTGGGTTGAGCAGGCTAAACAAATAATGCAATTATTAAAAAGTAACTTTCTAATCGTATACTTTTAGCTGGTGGTACGTGGAAAAACTTTAGTGCGCACGACGAAGGCAGCTTTACAATTATACCATATTACCTGACCTTACAAAGAATTTAAAAGGAACATAGTAAGTAATTAACAAATTCAGATTACACAACGTACGCTAGTTGATGTTGCATGAAACTTGCGTTTATTAGTACTCTTTAGGATTTCTTTGTGGAGGCGATACCATTCAAGGGCTGTTCGAGGCCAGAAAGAGCTGAAGGAAGTTAATGTGACTACATCTGATACGTATTTTGTACAGCTGATCAATGCGATGCCATATATGTGGTGACGGAGATACAGTCTTCCGCGGATATATCAAGCCAACTTATAACGAATTATTCTGTACATCGAACAGCTGTAAAATACCCTTGAAAATTTCATGCAAATGTATCGGTCTGGTGCACGCGTATAAAGAACGCTCGTTCACCAGCACATTCGATATATCGAACGCGGTGCCACGCAGAAGACCTCATAGTGCATTTATTTGTACACTTTGAGGTATTCTGGCACCTAGAGGTGGAGAAGAGATAGTGCAGTCAGTTGATCCCTGTCAGCCTGTTCGGCTAGCCCTCATGCTACCTCGGAAGTCAACATTCCTTCAATCCGATTTTCGAGGCGTCGTCGTGTGGGTTGAGTGCCTATTCATGAGTTTATTTCCGCAAGCGATGTTCCCTACAAGTGTAAAGAAAAGAATCAGCTTGGACTTTTCAATGAAGTGGAAAGTGAACCAGCAATTTTTTTTGCGGGTAAATAAAGTGTGCTTGCTTTTTTTCCCCGAGTTGCGTGCAGTAAGTTAGCGGCTCTCCGATGCACTAATCGGTAAGCCACCGTTTACCTGAGGGCCTATTATTTTATATATATAACGAACTTTTTGTGATCCCCTTCAGATTCGATATATCCGGGTTCGAGTGTATCAGTTTACGGGTTACAAATTCAAGTTTAGTTTTATTTGGGGTTAGAGTAGCTTTTCGATCATAAGTTGAACATATAAATACAATGGAATTTCACACATTGGATGTATACTCAAATTTTGTCCTATTAGTGTTTTCTATAGTAGTAACATGAGAGAGGATGGTGGCATTATAAGTGTACAGGAGCCCAACGTTCGATCCGCATTGTTACTAATCTCGATATGCCATGTGAGATTAGCCGTACTATGAACACGTGAATACCTTTATGAATATACAGGCTGTAACTGCGTGTTGTTAAGTAAGCACGTCGAAGAGCTGTTTTGAATGGGAGTTGCTCAGATGATGTTGCTGCTACGTCTGGTGTGCCGCAAGGCTCCGTGTGGGGGCCGATTCCTTTTCATTTTTTTAATGCGAAAGCATTATATGCCCCCTTACGCGAAAACCCGTATACGTTGTAGTCGGCGACGCTACCAAAAATGGCCGACGGCAAAGAGCAAAAACGCGTAAAAAATGCTCGAATTGATGTCAAATTTAGCAGGCAGGTTCATGTAAACAAAGTAAACTAATCCCTTCGAAATAAAAAAATAGGTAAATTTTGATCTGGGCGGGAATCGAAACCGGGCCTCCGGGGCGCGGAGGAGACCCGACTTTCTCCCGTACGACCGGATAAACTCATCCTAGCTCGACTCGCAACTCCCGCCCCACCACTACTCCGAATTTTGCCGCTGCCGAGAAATGTATGCAGCCATCTACGCCTCAAGCTCTGGCGAGGCACCAGCACTGGCCGCCCCAACTCTCTGCCCTACGCCACCCCAAGCTGCCCATCGACGATCATAAAATCATCCTCCGTCCCCATGGCGGCCTCAACGTTCGGACCGTGAACAGCGTTGCGCTTCGCGATGCCATTCTGCAAGCAGCCCGCCTCGGACACCAAGAGGCCAAGCCAAGCACCGTAATCATCAACACCCTCCAACACGTCGTCCTCATCAACACTCTCGACCTGCAACGCCGACACCACTACCTCGCCATCAAGTCCGTACTCATCAAAGACACTGCCTACGACTACTCCTACCAAGCGGCCCCGTAAGACTGTGCCCGCGGTGGGGTTCACGGGGTCCCTCTCGCCCACTCTTACGAAGACATTCAGGATTGCCTCAATCGCGAGCAGAACCCTCCCATCCTCGACTTTATACGCATAGGCTCCACGGAGTCCATCATCATCCTTTTCGAACAAGACTGGGTGCCCAAGCACATCTACCTCTCCTCCGTACTCTCTAGATGCTCCCTCCTCAAAAAGAATATCGAGCACTGCCCTAACCGCGGCGCACTCGGCCACCACGCGGATGTGTGCCCAGCTCCCAAGCAACGCCGCTGCTCCGGCTGTGAACAAGTAGACCCCCTACCTCACACAGTAGACTCCCTACCTGACATTTACCCACCGCCTACCTCAAGCAGGTGGTGTAACACCCGGGAGAATCTGGGTAGTGATCACTACATTATTGAGATTCTCCTACAAGCAGGCCCAGCACGCAGACCCGCTCGTGGTGCTGCCATCACGAAGTGGGACTCGTTACGCACTTTCCGAGCAGCCCGCACTCTACACACCATCTCAGACATAGCTACTTGGTCCGACCAGCTCTAGTGCGACGTCCGCGCCGTGACTCGTCCCCTCCCAGAGGACTGCCCCGCGGACGCAATGGATTCCCATCTCCTGCAGCTCTGGAAAGCTAAGACGGGACTCAAGCGGAGCACAACATGAGCCTATTCCGCCATCTCATTGATTCGACTCAGTCCAAGACACACCACAAACAGATCATGACGAAGCTCATAGACGCATCCGAAGCCTCCCCGCAGGAACTCCTCCAGACGCTTCGTGGTCTACACTTCCCCGCATATCCCCCCGGAGACCACCCACTATACAGGCTCCCCCAACGGCCTCCTCGACAAAACTATCAGAGAGGCAAAAGTTAGGGCAGAACTTCAGCGCCTGAATACGTCCTCAGCTCCCGGTCCCGACGGACTGCACAACAAGGCACTACGAAACCTCGATTCCCCCTCCATCACAGCCCTAACCGACTACTTCAATGAATGGTGGGTGCGCGCCGCCCTCCCAACCCCAAGTAAAGGACGCTAAGGTAGTTTTCATTGCCAAATCAGGCAAACCACTTCGACCCGATAATCTCCGTCCCATATCCCTTACGTCCTGTGTGGGCAAGCTTATGGAGCACGTTCTCCAGACCCGACTGAGCCGGTATCTGATAGATGTCAAAAGCTCCGTCTCCGTGTACGTGAAAAAAATCTCTATCATCTCCTCATGTTAGCTGCAGTAAAAAATGCATTTCATTGTTTAAATGCTGAGATGAAGATGGAACTACGTGTAGTACATTGCCATAGTGCTGCCGCGTCCGGTATTTTCCCGAAATCTCGGTGACTTCGAAATATGCCTCGACGTCTTTCAGTCGTGTGGGACGACACAGAGATCTAGACCAATTTATTGTCAAATTTCTCGAAAGCGGATGACAAGAATATGAGTAAACCACTTCTTTACAGTAGTTACACATGCATCGTACTTCAAACCCAGCGTGAATATTTTGCGTAATCACTTCCGAGTGAATTTCGAAAACAAGTGGAAGGCAATGTGCAATGTATTGTACAAGGGGTCTCAGGAGGATATACTTAAATGTTTGCACAAGAAACCGCATCGAAAGGAACAACACTTATGTGTTTAATTAATGTTGATTCAATAGTGCAGTATGAGTAGAAAAAGAAATGTCCAGAATATATATTCTCAGTTTAGTAAAGACCCTTGTTTGAACTCGGCAAGAGTTACATATCGATGTTAGTGTCCGACAGGCCGCCATGGCGGAAAGAAACTACAGAAGGGAGCGTCACGTGACAATCTTGAAGCCTAGTCATAAAAAAATATAATGCAGAATTCGCGAAAGAAAATGCACAGTAGTCACGTGACAGACAAGCGGTAGTTCTTTGCGCCCTGCATGATGTGCTGCATACGTGCGTGCGTCGGTTCGCCTGTTTAGTGCCGTGGAACGTTTACAGAAGGAACGCCGTTCCCTCTGCCATTCCTTCGTAACAATAACAGGTTACCGTTACAGTTCCACCGACCCTTAAAGCAATGGTGGCATTCCTCCGTTCCTCCCAAAAGGAACTAGTTCCTGGAACGCCGTTCCGTACAACACTGCACCAAAGGGAATATATCGCTTTCGCATACCGACACGTAAACAGTTTGAAATGTGTCTTCCGAATTTCTTCGTTTTTTTAACAGCGAAGCTGTTTAAGCCAGCCGTATTTGTGGTGCGCATCAAGAAACTGCCAAGGAAGAAAATAAACTTTCTTGCCGAGGTGGGTTTCGAGCCCGCGTACCTCCGGTTCCAAAGCGAGCGTCGTAACCACTAGGCTATACAGCCACGCTGCCAGAACGTGCATTTATGCGAATCATATTGTTACGGAAGGATAGGAGGCATAAAAAGAAGATCGAGAGACACTGGCTGCTGCGTGTTGTTGCTGGTCAGCTATCTTGACCACACTAACCCTACTTGTGCATATATTGTAAATACATCCAGTCTATACTCCCAACATCCCCGTAATACATTGGTGAGAGGTGCGGGGTACCAAGGCTGGAAACGGAGCTCCGCAGTGGGCGTCGCATCCCCATCCCCACCATGACTGACGGTGAGCACGCGGGATCAACGTCGTTGTCACCTCCAACGTCAACGGCACCGTCGCCAGCTACGTCGTCGTCCCCATCGGCTGTGGTTGTACAACCCAAAGATCCCGGAACTTTCTGTGGGACGGATGACGCCGACGTTGAAGAGTGCCTGGCCATGTACTAACGCGTGAGTGAAGTCAACAGATGGGACCCTACGCTTATGCTAGCTAACGTGTTGTTGTACCTAAGAGGCACGGCAAAGGTCTGGTGCGAAAACCACGAAGAGGAGCTGACCAGCTGGCACCAATGCAAAGAGAAGTTAAAAGAGTTGTTTGGCCAACCAGCCGGCCGTAAGATTGCCGCAAAGCAGGAACTCGCCTCCCGTGCCCAATCCCCCACAGAATCCTATGTTTCGTATATCCAGGACGTGCTGGCGCCTTGTCGTAAAGCCGATCACGACATGACTGAAGCTGAGAAGGTCGGGCACGTGCTGAAGGGAATCGCTGACGACGCCTTTAATCTGCTCATGTGCAAAGCCTGTTCTTAAGTTGATGCTATCATTAAAGAGTGCCGACAATTCGAGCAGGCCAAAAGCCGCCGCGTCCTACAACCATTCGCCAGACTCGCCAATACTGCCGCAACGTCGACATGTGAAGATCAGCCCGCACAGCAGCCTGCGTCGCCATCAGAGGACGTGGTGCGAATCGTTCGACGTGAGCTGGAAGCGATGGCGCCCGCAGCTTTCTGTTCGCGTCGCCCTGACGCTACCCCTCTTTCAGTTCCTCTCGTTCAAGCCATCGTTCGCCAGGAACTTGAAAGCATTGGTTTACATTCTGTCTGTGCTGTCGCCAAACCCAGAGCCAACGAACGCCCTTCTACTCTGTTTGATCCACCGCGACGCTTCTCTCCGCGATATCGCAACCCGATTGAGTGGAGAACTGCGGATGACCAGCGGATATGTTTCACCTGTCGCCGTATTGGTCATGTCGCCCGATACTGTCGCAACTCGCGGCCCTCAACACCTCGCACGCCGACCAACCTGAACCGTGTTGATGGAAATGGCCGCCTTGTTTCGCCCTCCGCCGAGCCTAACAGTGCCGACAACTCTGCCATGAACACGTGGCACAGTCGTTCACCATCGCATCGCGGACACCAGTCTCGTTCACCACAAACACGTCGCCCATCTTCCCGTTCACCGCAGCCACGTCGCCTTTCTACACCTGTGGCGTTCGACCGCGTTCCTTCGGAAAACTAAGAACTGCAGCCCTCGGAGGTGGTGCTGCATTGACAACTACTGCAGCAAATCCTCTGTCTGTGCCCACAAAGAGAAGTATAATTGACGTCAAAGTAGACGGCGTACCTGTCCAAGCACTCGTCGACACTGGATCCCACATATCAGTGATGAGTGCTTGCCTACGTAGACGTTTAAAGAAGGTCCTCACCCCAGCAGCTGCACAAGTGCTTCGTGTGGCCGACGGTGGCGTGCTGGTTGTTCTTGGAATGTATACTGTACGTTTAAGTATAGCCGGCCGCCCTACTTTTGTTCTCTTAGCTGTGATCGACAACTGCCCTCACGACCTTATCCTTGGGTTGGACTTTTTATCCAACCATATTATACTCTCATCGACTGCGCAACCGGCGTCCTTCAGTTGGAACTGCCTCAACTCGCCGATGCTCCAAGCACCGCGCCGCCACCGCGCCTGTGCTCGCTTCAAGATGTGCGTCTGTCACCCGAGGCAGTCACTTACGTCGCTTTGACCGCACAGCCACAGGTTCCTGACGGTGAATATGTGCTTCGCCCCATCGTCGACGTGCTTTTGAACCGAAACGTTGCTGTTCCGCATACGCTGATCACGGTTACGAATAATGACGTCGTTCTCCCGCTTCTGAACTTCAGCCTGTGCCCTCAAGTGCTTCCGGCCGGCATGTTCTTGGCCAGCGTTTCTAATACGTCCGAATTTGACATTGAGAGTATGGATGCCGAGAGTGGATTATTAGCACCAGTTGCAGCTCACAGCTATGATTCTTTCATGGATGACTTCGCCAAAATGATTGCAACTGACCTCACCTCTGCTCAGGCCAAGGACCTCCGTCTCCTGCACGAATCGTACTGCGACATCTTTGATTTTGGCGACCGCCCTTTCGGCCAAACATCTGTTGTTCACCACCGTATAAACACTGGAGACATCAATCCTATTCGTCGGCGTCCCTATCGTGTATCGCATGCTGAACGTAGAATAATCCAATCAGAAGTGGAGAAAATGCTCCGCAAAGGGGTAATCGAACGATCAGCTAGTCCTTGGGCTTTGCCAGTCGTCCTCGTGAAGAAAAAGGATGGTACCTGGCGTTTTTGCGTCGACTATCGCCATTTAAACAAGATCACGCGAAAGGACGTCTACCCATTACCACGCATCGATGACGCCTTGGACTGCTTGCACGGAGCTACATACTTCTCGTCCATTGATCTTCGATCCGGCTACTGGCAGATTTCTGTTGATGAAATGGACCGCGAGAAGACTGCCTTCATAACACCTGATGGTTTATATCAGTTCAAAGTAATGCCCTTTGGCCTATGCGACATTTGCACGAATGATGGACTCTCTTTTGAGAGGCTACAAATGGACCACCTGTCTTTGTTATTTTGACGACGTTATTGTTTTTTCTCCCACGTTCAGCCGCCACCTTACGTGACTGGCTGCAATTCTTGCGGTCTTCCGAAAAGCCGGCCTTCAGCTGAACTCTACGAAATGTCAATTCGGGCGCCGTCAGATTACCGTGCTGGGACATCTCGTTACGCAACCGGTGTACAACCAGATCCGGATAAAGTTCGCGCCGTTCGCAGTTTCCCTGTGCCTCGTTCTGCTTCTGACGTGCGCTGTTTCCTAGGCCTGTGTTCTTACTTTCGCCGTTTCGTCAAAAACTTTGCCGACGTTGCTCGCCCTTTGACAGATCTTCTAAAGAAGAACACGCCTTTCTCATGGGGCCTGGAGCAGGCTCACGCGTTCGCCGCTCTCATCGGCTTTCTGACCACACCTACCATACTTGCCCACATTGATCCATCTGCACCGACCGAAGTCCACACTGACGCCAGTGGCCACGGCATCGGTGCTGTTCTCGCCCAGCAGCAGAATGATACCGAGTGCGTAATAGCTTACGCCAGCCACCTGCTCTCACCTTCTGAGAGGAATTACTCCATCACCGAGCGTGAGTGCTTGGCTTTAGTGTGGGCTGCCGCCAAGTTCCGGCCATATTTGTACGGCCGCACGTTTTCGGTCATTACAGAACACCATGCCCTCTGCTGGCTGTCTTCCCTCCTGGACCCGGCAGAACGGCTGGGTCGCTGGGCTTTGCGGCTGCAGGAATTTTCTTTTATTGTCATGTACAAGTCTGAACGTCTGCACAAGGACGCTGACTGCCTCTCTCGTCATCCCGTGGATCCTCCTGATCCTGTTGCACATGATCCGGAGACGTGCGTGTAGGCTTTCACTGACATGTGCGACATGCGCGCTGTACAACATCGCGACGAGTCCTTGCAGGCCATCATCGCCGCGGAGTGCAATCTGGCAGCACCGACGGCCCGTGCCGCGTGTTCGTGCTGCACGACGGCTGCATTGCGTTCGAGCGTCGTCGTATTCGTCCACAGCTGGCTCGTTTGTACGCTCGTGCTCTGCGAGGTGAAGAGGTTTTGCGTGCTATGAGAGCGAGAGAGAGAGAGAGAAAGACGCATTCACGGAGCGGGTCTCCTGGAACGCGATGTCGGCATTGGAACGCGGTGTCGGTGTTGCAAGCTGCGCTGTGCAACGCGCAGTGTCGGCCGTAAATCCGAGATGCACGAAAAGAAATTATCATCTATATGAGTGATAAGATGAAAAGTTCGCGTGCACTTCCGGGAAAAGCTGGGCTACGATCACACAGCTTCGCTGTTTCAAGCGTTGCGCGGCTGAGTGCAAGGATTTTATTAGCAATATCTGTGATATTATCGAACCGGGATACAATTTTTGTGGATGATTGTGTACTGTGTGCAAGGGCATCTAATGAGTCATTGTTTTTATTGGCGGCCGACTTGAAGCGAGTATAAAAATGGTGTGTCACTAATAGCATGTTCCTAAACATAAATAATTATGTTGACATTAGCTTCACTACAAAAATGTAACAAAATCAGATATAAGTATTTGTTAAGTGGCCAGTTGAAATTTAAAAAAATAATTCACCAGTGAAATATTTAGGTCTTATGCTGTCAGATCGAGGATGGCTCTTGGTCATAACATGTTCATACCGTAGTTAGAAATGCAGGGAATGCCCTTCACTTCTGGCAACAAAGTTTAAAACACATAAGTATTAACGTAAAAGAGTAGCGTAATGAATGAATGAATGAATAAACCTTTATTTGAAACAGTGAGTTAGTTGCCAGTCGAGGTGGGAGGGTCCCTTATTCCAGGAACCCTCTGGCTTGGATCGCCCTTCGGGCCCGGGCGACGAGTTCGCGCTGGTCGACTAGGTCCGGCTTGGAGATCGTAAAAAACAAGTTTTACCAATGTTGGTGTAGGCATGCCCTGTGTTGAATGCGGTTTCTGATGTGCATATCAATGCAGAATTGGGTGAACGTTAAAGAAACCCACGTGGACTAAATTAATCCGGAGTTCACCACCCCAGCGTGCCTCATAATCAGATCGTGGTTTTGGCACGTAAAGCCCAACAATAAATTTTTTTGCATAATAATGCTCTAGAAAAAGTCCAATCCGTCGCGACACTGTTCGACCTGGGGATATACAACCGCTTTCTAAGTGTAAGAGGAAAAAATAACGACTCGATCCTTTTGCTTTAACAGGGAAGCAGGTTACGTCTTAAGCTGCTTTATTCAATCTTTCATAATCATATTAACACGTATACATGTTTATCTTTCACCGGTGACCGCTTTTCACCGGCTAACAAATGTTAAACGTTATCGCTAGGCACAGGACGCGCCTGCATGTATCGGAAGTTTCTCGGACGTTATCGATGCTTCTATCCGTTGTCTCTTGTCACCGACGCTCATGTAATCTGATTGTATGAGCGACGCGAAGTACCTAGAACTTTCTGAAAGACATGCGGGTACCAGGGATTATTCTGGGGCCTTCAATGACTCATGTATAAAAGCCGACGCGTTTCACCGCTGATCACATTTCGACGATCGCCGACTGTATTCGCCGCTTTCGTTCTGCTTCAAGTGTAGGTGGCTTTTGTGGGCACATGTTCGCCCAATAAAGAATCAGTTTCGTCATGCACAGTTTTACGACTGTTCACTTCAGCGTCACTACTACGTGATGGTAAGGGAATCTGCTGATCTGACTATCTGAAATAGAGCACTGCACGGGCCGGTTTTTCAAGTCCGGGCCTGATCCGAGCCCGAAGTACCATACTTTGGCCGGCCCGGTTCTGTTCGACCCATTAGGCTTTTTGCCTATACAAAGCGAGATCGAGTTCTCGATTATTGTGAAGATACTGTCATGTGATCAACGACCGCCGGGCGGTCTTCAAGCTGCATCAAAGCAGGTTTTTGCCCTGCATCCCTTCTTGCTGGTTACTTGATAATTTAACTGCGAGAGAAATAAACATTTCGTTACTAGCCGAACACGCACAGATTATTATGTGAATATTTGGTATGAAAACAAACCATACAATCGACAGTTAAGGAAATAGGGAGGGATCAGACTAACAACCAGCGGGAGTGGCAGAACCCCGGCTTACATTTAGGGATGAAGTCGTAGAAAAGCACATCGATTGATCACCATGCTCGTGCTTTAAAGAGTGTGGCAACATAATATTGCGAAGGCATAAGTGAACACTACCGTACCCGCCGTGGCCCGCCATTTAATCTCACTTTTGAATCTCATATAGTCATTCGGATACAGTGATGGAACTCGACCCAATAATTTTGGCGCGAATGTAAATTTAGATACGCTGGTTACTGGCTTTCAGGAATACGATAATACACGGCCACTAGAAGCTTTTTTTTTCATTAAGCAGAAATTGTTGAGCCACAATGGCTAACGCTCATCATATTTTCACACGGAACATGTCATTTTTATTGCTTTATTCGGCTTCATTATAATTATGTCAATTGTTTAATCGACAATTTAGGCATCCTTGTTTAGAAATATATGCAAATTTAGACTCTGTCTAATTGTGTTTCAGTACAGTGCATCTACAACGTAGGCTTTCCTTGTTTTTGTTTTCCGCCCAGATTAAAGTACGATCTGCTTGCTTATTCACGTAAATTCGCAGACAACGCACCTAGTGCTACACAAACATATACAAGGCTGCGAACACGAGGGTCGAGCCACTTACCGAGTGCAAATAGCATTGAAAATAAAAATTTACTGAGGCAATAAAATGCTCTGCATTTCCTATTTTGTTTTTCATATTCCCCTCCCCAATGTTGAGAAATTTTGCAGCATCCGCGTAGACTTAAAGCATTTGTCTAAGAACAATATACACTTGAAAGTCTCAGTTTAATTAGTTGGGCTAATTGTTATTCACCTACGGCAGAATATTCAACTCGCTTGAAAATATAACGAAGAAAATTAATGGAAACGAGCAGGAAGTTGCCCTGTGCCTTAAGATACAAAAAAGTTGCAAATGAATTTTCAGAATTTATTTGCGCGCAATTTTCTCGAGGTACTCTAAGTAATTCTTGAAAACTTAATTAATTTTTGTTTTTCCTTTAAAATGATCGCACCGAAAATCTAAATATTTCGTGCAGCAACAAAATATTGCAGCCGACTCTGCCTCTAGGCACGTCTTCCGCTCTTGAAAAGTGTAACGAGCTCTATCGAAACTCATCTCATTGATTCCCGTTAAGGATAGCTCGGATACCTGAGACAGTCTGATGAATGTTTTTGCAGCGAGTCTTACACCAATCCAATAGTTTTCCATTTCTTTAGCGCGACTGCAATGCATATATATTTCTAACTCTTTGTCAGGTTGATTCGAATCTGTGATGCCTAGCAACTCTTGAAGTGTGCCTTTCACCGCTATTCCCACCCATCCAAATGTGTTTCCCCTTGTCGATAGGCGGCACCGCTGTCGTAATCATACCGCTACCTCCATCAAACTTCGGGTCGTCCGTCACTTGCCTGAGCACGATGACCTCTAGGAATTCGAGGTGTTAATAGGCTGGGAACAATGTGGACATGAGTTCGTTAGTGTCGCGAATATGAAAGAATTCCTGCAGAACCCATGTTAAGATGACTATCGAAGTTAATGCGATCATTCACACAATCTAGCGATCTAAAAGCGACACACCGTGTTAGCTAAGACACCTTTATTTAGAATCCGTAGTGTTTCCCCTGATGTTTCAAGTGATTCGGCTATATGCTGCCATGCACTGTCCCCCTGATTGACCCGCTTTGTTGTGACCATTGCTCGCCAATGTTACCTCACGATGGTAGAACAAGAACCGCAGGCCGACGGTGCATGCAGTGACGACGATGGAATTACGAGGTAGGAATGATGTCAATAGAACGACGAAGGCATACAAGGACGACGGCATGACGACAATGAGTTGATTCTGAAGTGATGGCGATAAATGATTGCGACGGAATACAATGCCATGACGCCGGTGTTCTAATCTCGATTGATTGACAATAATTGCACAATACTAGCGTAATGAAATAGAAATTATGCTGATGGAATCTGAGGTGGTATGACGACCAAAGCATGTAGTAATTTTTGGCCAACCAGACACGCTTCTGAATAACATACCAGCCTTCTCCCTTTCTTTTCTCCTATTCCTTCCCAAGACGCTTTACAAACATACCCTCGGCCGTTGAGCTCAATACGCAGGTGCTCTAGCTCATTAGGCCACGATCACACGTTTACAAACGTATCTTGCCAACAAGTATATTATTCAAGCTCGAACTTAGGGGGAACGTTGACCTTGGGGGTTCCTATCGAAATACATGAGAAATCGGCAATAGTTTCTCAGAGCAACCGATGAACCAAATCTGATGAGTTATGTTGAATTTAGAAAAAAAAAGTTAAAATGTAGTGATTGCAGAAAGGGATATCTTATTATAGGCTGTCTACTATTTTTACGTAAAATTTTAAAGAATTGCCAAATTTCGAAAAAGAAAACTTGACTCATAGAGCTATGTACCTCAGCAGCTAAAAATTATATCGGAATTCTGTAAATTGCACCTAATAATACATCCAAAGCGCATAGCAATCATATATCATACACCATCCTGAAATATACCACTATGTTGTGAATGTTTATTTGCAAAACCCTTCCAAACATTACAACAAATTCGCGAAAGTTTTAAGGTATAGCAAAAAAAAATTGTTCGCGTTTGATGCTCCAACGGGTGCAGTTTATAGAAATGTCATATTTGTTTTTAATGGCTGAGTTGCGGATTTGGAAACTTCATGCTTCTATTTTTTTCAAATTTACGAACATCCTGCGATTCTTTGAAAACATTACACTGTATAAACGAAAATTCTATTTGCTGCAGTCTCTGCCCTTTAACTTTCCCTCTTCATGCAACACACTTCATTCAAATCGGTTCAGCGGTTTTCTCATAAAAGCATTCCTGCATTTTACGTGTACTTGAGAATCCGGCATCGAAGATAGGCCCGAGCTAAAGCTTCCGCTTAAACAATGGATCACGCCAGTTCTATAGGAAACCCATGAAACAGAACCCTGACGTATATGCAAAACCGTGGCCACAGTGGTGCAGAAATAAAAAGTCTGCTCAAGGAAAAAAAATATATATTAAACGGAAGCTTCGCGGGAGCCTTTATCTCGGCCAGACATCTCTCCAGAATGTGGACGAGCTTTCTGGCCAGGTGTCTAGCAAAACCGTCGATTCATTGTCAGTATAGAGCAAGTAGCTGGCCGTCTTCGAGATAACGCTGATACACAAGTGCGCTCATTTCCAAGCATCGAGGTGAAGCGACAGCTTCAGGGTGTGTTTCTTTTTATTGCGCTTTCTTTAGTTGTGCGTCATAGCATACGTCATAGCGGGAATTTCAAATTCTTTAAGGTCGATACGCCACGTGGTGGCGCAAAAAGGAAACTGTACGAAATGTCCCTAATTCCTGGTATTGAGTCGTCTTCCGACGGTGTCTTCAGTGTCACTGGGAGAGCCAACTCGCTTCCTTGCGGTCGACGGCCTTGATGACTGCTGGCCAGGCGGGCCTCTGGAATGCTCTGTGTCCATGGCCGCAAGACGGGGAGGCGAGGCACCTCAAAAGGCGGAGATTTCACCACAAATTCAGAGAGCACAGAGACAAGTGTTCTATCAAGAAGACACTTCGACGTCCAACAAGCTGAGCAGTGATCTTAGCAACTGTATGTAGTAGCTGTATGTATAAAATTGGTAATCTAATGCTACTATGGCTAAAGAAAGCAACGTATTAGGCTATTTTATACTCGAAGCTAACTTATTGTGCCTTAATATGGGGAATAACGACAGCAAAAAACTATGAGAAGTTATTAAACTTGCAAAAACGAGTAGTCCGAATTTTTGAAAACTAGCATGGCCGGCTGCGAGACTTACCCCACACAATCTTTTTAACAAACATTCATTTATCCGAGAAAATCAAGTTTTCTATTACAGATTACGCTTACATATTCCCACATGGTTGTGGCACAGCGAGGGGACTGAAGAAAGAAGAGAACGAGGTTCGTCTCGGCATCGCGCGTCGATGCTTACGCTTGCCTGGATTCTTATTCAGCGTGTTTTTTATAGCAGAGTATACGCGAAAATTTGGTGGAAGTACTGGGTACTCTCAACTTATGCAGGAGACCCCACTAGGCAGCAGGAACCTCGCCCCACAAATGTAGCTGACTCCAGTTCACCGCACAAGCCGGCGAATCCGAGGCCTCGCCCCAGAATTTGGAAACCTCCAGGAACAAGGGATGACTGCGACCACTGCGAATTCTACGGAAAGGCTGACACCGACTTACCTAACGGTGCTGAACCCCCAAGTGCCAACGGCTTTTCATGGCGACACATTTGAAGACGTGGAATACTGGCTGGCGGAGTTCGAGCGCATGGCTGCGTGTAACGAGTGGGACAACAACGCCAAACTCAGTGACGTCTACTTCAGTCTCCAGGCTGGTGCTCACACATGGTTGATGAACCGCGAAAGTGCCCTGTTATCCTGGCCCGAGCTCCAGTGCAAGCTACTGGAGACTTACTCCAGCCCCGATCGCCGGGAAAAAGCGGAGGGGGCCCTCCAATCACGCGTTCAAAAGCCCAACGAGACGGTCACGATGTACGTGGAGGACATGACGCGTCTCTTTCAGCGTGCCGACCCGAGCATGTCGGAAAAGAAGGTGCATCATCTCATGAGAGGCGTAGAGGAGCAGCTCTTTGGCGGTCTTCAGAATACGCCCAAGACTGTTGCGGAGTTCCTCAACGAAGCCACCGCGATGAAGAAGACGTTTCAGCAACGGTAGAACATGTACAACCGGCAAGTGAATGCCACCTGCACTCCGGATACGCCGGTAGGCTTCGGGTGCGACGTCGCCTTGCTTTGCGAGCTGATTCGCTCCGTGGTGCGAGACGAGCTGCAGAAGCACCACGGTACGTCGCCACCTCCAGTCAGCTCCCTCACCAGCGTCGTACGCAACGAAGTACAGCAGGAACTACACGCATCTCTTTCCAGCAGCGAAGCATCACCTCTGCCAAGCGAGTCCCGGCGCAAGACTTACGCGTAAACATTGCTTAGCCCCGCCCAAGCTTTTGCACCGACTTATGCTGCGTCGCCAGTCGCGTTGCAGGTGGCACAAGCCGCTCCGACAACCCCGCTACCGTACTTCGACGACCGCCGAATACCCGCGAGGAAATCAGAGGTTTGGCGAGCACCCGATCGACGACCGCTGTGCTACCACTGCGGCGAAGTGGGTCATGTGTATAGGGAGTGCCCCTACCAACGACTCGGACTGCGGGGTTTTTCTATCGATTCGCCTCGACCTAGATTCGGCCAACGGCCTCCCCACATCGCAGAATTTCTCGACCAGCAGCGCAGGCCGGACACATCGCAGCGGCAGTCACGTTCACCCTCACCACGGCGATATTTTTCTGCTCGTGATACCACCTCGAGGTCGACGCAAGGGAGATCACCAAGTCCACGCCGGGAAAACTGACGTCAGCGACCTTCCGAGGTGGGGCCACTGATACTCGATGCGCTGAAGACCTCGTATCGTCCCGACGTCCGCAGAACAACGAAAACACGATGACGCCAGAACCAGTTCCCGCGAGCAAGATGTCACTGGACATACCTGTGTTGATCGACGGCAGAAAGATGAGTGCACTTGTAGATACCGGCGCCGATTACTCCATTCTTAGTGGCAAACTGGCGACCTTTCTGAAAAAGGTAACGTTAACCTGGGATGGGGCACCACTTCGTACGGCAGGTGGCCATGTCGTTACACCGCTTGGCTTATGCACCGCCAGAGTAGAAATTCGCGGTGCTGCTTTTCTCGCCACTTGTCTGGTTCTACGCGAGTGTTCCCGCGATTTAATTCTTGGGATGGACTTTCTCCGGGAATATGGCGCCATTATTGACCTCCGTGAGCGCTGCATCACTTTTTCGACACAATGGGCATCAGCACCGACCGACGCCATTGGACGCAGATCCGCACTTCGCGTTTCGGACGACAGCATCACGATACCGCCCTGTGCGAGTGTTATGGTTCCGGTCAAGTCCGACGAGCTACAAGACGGTCAAGCCATTGTAGAAGGCAACATTTCTATGCTGCTGACCCAAGGTATTTGTGTAGCGCGAAGCCTTGTGGAACTTCGTGATAGCCAGACAGCGGTCCTCGTTACGAACTTCACTTTTGAGCATCGACACATTTTTCGTTGCACTGCCGTCGCCTACGCGGAACCATCCACGGAGATCGTCGAGTGTTTTGCTTCTGAAGTGGACACAGACGACGGTTCGCTCAGAGACATCGATGTAAACTCTGAACTTATGGACAAACAAAAGAACGCACTGCAGGAACTCTTGAGCGAATTCCGCACGTGATTCGCTCGGTCTAGTAAGGTAGGCCAAACGCCAATCACGAAGCACCGAATAACGACATCCGACGACGCACGCCCCATCAAACAACAGCCTTATCGTCTCTCGCCGAAAGAACGTGAGGCAATTCAAGTCCAAGTCAAAGAGACGCTAGATGATGGTGTTATTCAGCCTTCGCACAGTCCGAGGGCTTCCCCGGTCGTTCTGTTCAAGAAAAAAGACGGAAAGCTTCGTTGCTGTGTTGATTATCGACGCCTGAACGATGTTACCAAGAGAGACGTGTACCCACCACCACGTATCGATTACTCTTTAGACAGGTTGCGGCAAGCTAAGTATTTTTCGTCTGTCGATCTGAAGAGCGGTTACTGGCCAATTGAGGTAGATGAACGAGACCACGAAAAAACTGCTTTCGTCACTCCAGATGGCCTTTACGAATTCAGAGTACTTTCGGTATCTGTTTGGCACCAGCAACTTTCCAGCGAATGATGGACACCGTTCTCGCTGGTCTGAAGTAGCAAAGCTGCCTCGTCTACCTCGACGACGTGGTTGTTTTTCGGCGACATCTGACGACCACCTGAAATGACTGCGGCAAGTTCTCGAAGCCATCCGATCGGCTAACCTCACCCTTAAGCCCCAGAAGTGTCATTTCGGCTACAAGGAGCTGATGTTTTTGGGACACGTCGTCAGCGCGGAAGGCGTTAGCCACGATCCCGCGAAAACTGCCGCTGTAGCCGCGTTTCCAACACCGACCGACAAGAAGGGTGACCGACGCTTCCTGGGTCTTTGCGCGTACTACCGGCATTTCATCGAAAATTTTTCGAAGATGGCGGAGCCGCTGACTCGCCTCACGAGGGACGATATATCGTTCGTCTGGGCCGCAGAGCAAGAGACTGCTTTCACCGAGCTTCGACAGCGTCTGGTGTCAGCACCAGTTTTGGCTCACTTTGACGAGGAGGCGGAAACAGAAGTTCATACAGACGCTAGTAACGTTGGTCTTGGTGCGGTGCTTGTGCAACGGCAGGAAAGCATTGAAAGAGTGATCGCATACGCAAGTCGCACGCTGTCGCGTGCAGAGAGCAACTACATCAGCACAGAGAAAGAGTGTCTTGCCGTCGTATGGGCACTGGCCAAATTTCGACCTTATCTCTACGGTCGCCCATTCAAAGTGGCAACCGATCATCACTCGTTATGCTGGCTTGCAAATCTGCAGGGCCCTTCTGGACAACTGGCACGGTGGAGTCTACGTTTGCAGGAGTACGACGTGGCTATCGTGTACAAGTCGGGCCGCATACACGAAGACGCTGACGCACTCTCGCGCGCCCCTATCGACACTACCGACCACTACATTGAGGACGACGGTGCTTTCCTTGGGGTCGTAAGCGTTCCTGATTTGTCCACGTGGCAGCGCGCAGACGACGCACTACGGCCTATATTCGAACATCTGGAAATCCGAAACCCATCAATACCGCGGCATGGTGGCGTCTTGTATAAGAAGAACTCCGCTGCCAGCAACAAGACCTACCTTTTGGTCGTTCCAGCAAACCTCCGTGCCGAAGTTTTGTTCGCCTGTCATGACGAGCCTCCGTCTGGCCATTTGGGTTTTTCGCGAACGCTTGATAGAGTGCGCAAATCCTACTACTGGCCGAAACTTGCCGAGTGTGTTAAGCGGTACGTCCAAGCCTGCCGTGAATGCCAGCGCCGAAAGTCGCCAGCTGTGAAGCCTGCGGGATTGCTGAATCCGATTGACCCACCTGGCAAACCTTTCGACCAGGCCCGCATGGATCTTCTGGGCACGTTTCCACTGTCATCTTCTGGCAACAGGTGGATAATCGTCGCCAGAGATTATTTGACGCGGTATGCTGAGACAAAGGCGCTGCCTCGAGGCACAGCTTCCGAGGTTGCCCAGTTTTTCATACAGAGCATCGTCCTACGGCATGGCGCCCCATTGCACGTCATCACAGACCGAGGCAAAGCCTTTACGGCAAAGCTCATTGAAGACGTTTTTAAACTCAGCTACTTGACCCACCGAAGGACAACTGCCTATCATCATCATCATCATCATCATCATCATCAGCCTATATTTATGTCCACTGCAGGACGAAGGCCTCTCCCTGCGATCTCCAATTACCCCTGTCTTGCGCTAGCGTATTCCAACTTGCGCCTGCGAATTTCCTAACCTCATCATCCCACCTGACTTTCTGCCGTCCTCGACTGCGCTTCCCTTCTCTTGGTATCCATTCTGTAACCCTAATGGTCCACCGGTTATCCATCCTACGTATTACATGGCCTGCCCAGCTCCATTTCTTCCGCTTAATGTCAACTAGAATATCGTCTACCCCCGTTTGTTCTCTGATCCACACCGCTCTCTTCCTGCCTATCAACCGCAGACAAACGGCTTGACCGAACGACTGAACAAAACGATGACTGACATGATGTCTATGTACGTAAACGTACAGCACAAAACATGGGACGAGATACTACCCTACTTAACGTTTGCCTATAACACTGCTACGCAAGAAACAACACGCTTCACGCCGTTTTACCTCGTTTACGGCCGGCCATGAAGTGCAGACTATGTTAGACGCAATGCTGGCGTGCGACGACATCGATCATCTCAATCTCGCCCAAGATGCCGAACTTTTCGTGCAACGCGCGGAAGAAGCCCGTCAGCTTTACACCGTTACACCCCACCGTTACAATCTCCACCATCGGCAAGTCGAGTTCCAACCTGGTGATCAAGTCTTGGTCTGGACTCCCGTGCGCCGAAAAGGACTATCTGAGAAGCTTTGGAGTCACTACTTCGGACCTTACAGAGTGTTGCAGCGAATTAGTGACGCGAATTACGAAGTCCTTCCCGACGGAAGCCAGCCTCTCCGACGTCGACAACCGCAATCTGAGGTTGTGCACGTTGCGCGGTTGAAACCGTACTATAGTCCCTAATAGCCGATGTTTTCAGCAGCTTTGGCAAATTTTTGTTGTTTCTTGTCCCTCAGTGCCTTGTGACTACATCGCACACCACAGTGATTGTGACTACAGCCTGTGTGTTCATCCTAGGCCATCTCGGCGCTCTCGCGTCAAGCCTATGTATGTTTTCCTTTTTTTTATGAAGAGGGGGTAATGCCACATGGTGTGGCACAGCGAGGGCACTGAAGAAAGTAGAGAACAATGTTCGTCTCGGGATCGCGCGTCGACGCTTACGCTTGCCTGTATTCTTATCCAGCGTGTTTTCTATAGCAGAGTATACGCGACAATATAAAAACACAGACTCCATGTTGTCAGCCTACCCATTTCTTCTCCTCGATACCCATTACGCAATCAAAGCAGAAAAATATCATTTACCCACACTAACTATGAACGTCAGGATCTAAGCTATCAAATAACTAACCTACTAAATATCGTTGATCAAAAAATTGAATTTTATGCACCCCCTTTTAAAGAGTGTATAAAAACCTTTCTCCTACTATCTCAAATTCATTATAAATAAAATGCACTAACATTTTGTTATCCACTGTATATGTATGTTTCAATCTGCACTGTAATGTTAAAGTACATACCAATAATTTTTCAAGCATAGAATGTAAATTTATGTAATAATTGTATAAATCTGTCTTGCTTATTTGCATTTTCTACATTGTACTGACTCGCCATCTTGTGCTGTATTTGCGTTGAATATGTTTGATGAATGCGCTTAGCTCTTGTTCCTCTTTCTGTAACAAAGAAAGAAATAAACTTCAACTACACGGCGATGAGGATGCTCGACTGCTCTTCTGCAACCACCCTGTAATTAGCGCTTGCATGTTCCTCATGATAGCAGCGATGCTACCTGATTAGACTAAAGCTTTCTTTGACAACCCTGTCTACCTTGGCGTGGCTGCTGGACCGGACGATATGCCAAGGTTGTATGTGCGCCAAATGCAACTGCCAGCTGACCGGCTAACCCCTGTAAGTTAACCGACAACGTAGTAGCAGTGAGCGGTCCTCGTTCTACGTAATATGAAAATAAGTTTTATAGGGAAGACGAATGCCCGGCGCTGCAGCCACATCGCCAGTCATCCGGGAAGCGTGAGCTAGAAATTGCCTGAGCTTCTCTGGTTGAGACACGCTGCGAACGCTGCCCGCTGCTCTCTTGTGCTATGTTCGCAATAGATTCTGGTGGAGGTGTTGCGGTTTCCTCAACCTGGAATTACGCACCCGAACTCTGCTGTCCGTCATGCCTGACGACCCCAGCCCGACATCCCCACCGGTTACTCCAGCCATCGTATGTGCCGGTGCCCAGCGTCAGCGGGATCCTGACATCTTCAGTGCCACCGATGAGAAAGACGTTGAAGATTGGCTGGAATCGTGTGAATGCGCCAGCAACACTAACAAATGGGACGACACCTACAAGCTCAACAACGCGATGTTCTCTCTATCGGGCGTCGCCAAGCTGTGGTTTCGAAACCACGAAGCCGATCTTCGCACGTGGGCTCGCTTCAAAACCAGCATCGCAGGCATTTTCGGCCCGCAAGCTTCGCGCTGAACAACGCCTGCGCAGCCGATCCCAGCAAACTGGTGAAACGTTCACCAGCTACATAGCGGACATCGTCGACCTCTGCCGGCGTGTCAACCCGACGATGGCGGAGGTGGAGAAGGTACGTCACATCACGAAGGGCATTTCCGACGATGCCTTTCATATGTTGCTGTCAAAAAGCCCTCACATGGTTTCTCAGCCTATTGAGCTTTGCCAGAGTTTCGATGAGCTCTGCAGGCAGCGTCTTCTCACACGGCGCCCACCTGTGTCCGATGACAGCCTCGTGAGCGTGGCCGTGGCTCCAGACATGGACTCCCTGCTTTGCCAGATTAAAGAGTTCGTCCGTGCTGAGGTCGCTCGCCAGCTTTCGCTGCTGTCCTCAGCCACATCACCGCCCTCGCCTTTGCCGGCCAACCTTCGCCAGGTCATCCAAGAGCAAGTTTGCGCAGCTCTCCCTTTTGCCCGCGAGACTCCACCGGTGCCGACTCCCGTTGCTTTTGCCGAGGTCACTGCACCTCTGAGCTATGCCGAGGCTCTCGCACGGCCACCACCTCAGACCTTTGCGCCATTCCCAGCAGCCGTGCCACTGCGTCCAGCCCCTCACTTCGTTCAGCCGCGGTACCCACACAGCAGTGGACAATGGCGCACTCCCGACAACCGCCGAATATGTTTTGCGTGTGGTCTACCTGGCCACATTTCATGATTTTGCCGTCGCCGCCCAACATCCTACCACCACAGCCTCGACACCGAACGATACGGTTTACCATAGACATCGTCCTCCGTGCCTCAGAAAACCCTGGCCAGATGTCTTCTTACTCGGACCACCGCCCTCTTGTTGACCGCCGTTCGCCATCGCCCCGACGTCGCTCGCTTTCGCCAATGCGTCGTCGTCCTTCTACGCCGGAACGGGAAAACTAATCGCCGCAGTACCAGAGGCGAGAGCTGCGTCACCCACGAACAGACCAAGGCCTCTTCCTTCTGCGACAAATGTTATTGATGTATATGTGGACGGCGTCGCTCCACTCGCCCTCGTTGACACTGGTGCCGCAGTTTCAGTTATTAGTGCCACACTTTGCCGTTTGTTCAGGAAAGTTACGACGTCACTGTCAAACGTATCCCCTCGTACTGCCAGCGCAGACCGCATCACGCCTGCAGCTGCGTGTACTGCTCGTGTTATAATCAACGGCCTCCTCTACACCGTCGAATTTTTTGTGCTGTGTTCTTGTTCCCAAGATCTTATTTTGGCCTGGGACTTCCTTTCCGCTAATAAGGCCGTCATCGACTGTTCTCGTGCTGAGGTGGAATTTCAAACGCTGTGCGACGCCCCGCTCCTTGATGCTCGTGAACCTGAAGCTAAAGTTTTTGTTAGCGAAGACGTTACAATTCCACCGCACTCTCCTGCCCTAGCCACAGTGTCATGCAACATTGTTGCTGATGCCAGCGCAGTTTTTACGCCATCCGTCATTTTCGCTCGTCGCAAATGTTCCCCGCTGCCTTTTGCTGTTTTGGACGTTCATGCCAACGTCAGCAGACTGCTCGTCTCCAACCAATTGTCCTGTCCTCTCACTTTGATTCGTGGGGAGAGCGTTGGCCGCGTCCAGTGTGTCGACCCTGCTGCCATCATTGACATGCCAACTGGTTCCATCGCCACTCATGAGGTCGCCGGAATGAGCTGTAACCCCGCTCGGGAGCCGACTTCGCCCGATGTTCTACATAGCTCCATCGCTGACACGTTGACTGTTTCCCAACGCGCCCAGATTCTACGGCTTCTCCACAAGTTCCGTTCGTCTTTCGACTGCCAGCATGTTCCCTTGTGCCGCACGACAACTGTTTGTCATCGCATCGACACGGGTACTAGTGCGCCACTGCGACAAAGACCCTATCATGTATCCGCGACAGAGCGCCGTGTCATCGATGACCAAGTAGCTGACATGCTGAAGCGTGGCGTCTTTCAGCCTTCGGATAGCCCCTGGGCATCTCCCGTTGTTCTTGTTAAGAAGAAAGACGGATCGATTCGATTTTGTGTCGATTACCGTCGTATTAACAAAATAGCTCGTAAAGATGGTTACCCTCTTCCGAGGATTGACGACGCCCTTGACTGTCTCCAAGGCGCGGAGTTCTGCTCGTCTATCGGCTTACGTAGCGGCTATTGGCAAGTCCCCATGGCACCCCAAGGCGAACCTAAAACGGCCTTTGTAACACCAGATGACCTATATGAATTTTGTGTCATGCCTTTCGGGCTTTGCAACGCCCCAGCAACATTTGAGCGTATGATGGACAAGCTTTTGCTGGTCTCAAGTGGAAAACGTGCCTGTGCTACTTAGATGATGTGGTTATTTTTTTGCCCGATTTTCCCACCCATCTCTGTAGGCTGGAGGAACTGTTACAGTGCCTAACTGCCGCCGTCCTTCAGCTCAACCTGGAGAAATGCCACTTTGGCGCAAGCCAGCTCATCATCCTTGACGATGTCGTATCTAAACACGGTATTCTTCCTGACGCCGCCAAGCTCCGTGCAGTTGCTGATTTTCCCAAACCTTCCTCCGTACGAGAACTCCACAGCTTCCTTGGCCTCTGTTCTTACTTTCGCCACTTCATTCGGAATTTTGCGTCCATCACCGATCCCTTGAATCAGCTTCTACGGAGCGACTTGAACAGTTACGCCTGGTCCCCTGCCTGTGACGATACCTTCCAAGAGTTGCGTCGTCTATTAACATCGCCGCCTATACTGTGTCACTCCGATTGAAGTACACACCGACGCCAGCGGTGTTGGGCTCGGCGCTGTGCTCTCGCAGCGCAAATATGGCTCTACGAGTACGTCGTTGCATACGCAAGCCTTACCCTCACCAAAGCCGAGACGAATTATTCCGTTAGGGAGAAGGAATATTTGGCCATAATCTGGGCACTTGGTAAATTTCGACCCTACCTCTATCGCCGTCCCTTCGACGTAATTACCGACCATCATGCCCTTTGTTGGCTGTACACGTTGAAGGACACCTCAGGTCGATTAGCTCGCTGGGCTTTGCGGTTGCAAGATTTCGACGTGCGCGTTGTCTACAGGTCTGGCCGCCGCCACACCGACGCCGACGCACTTTCCCGTACGCCCCTGTCAACCGAAAGCGATGGCTGCCTCTCTGCCGTTGACCAAGTACATTCGTTCCCAGCAGGCTGCGACATGGCTTCGGAGCAACGCAAGGATGCCTGGATTAGTGCTCTTATCCGCTTCCTTTCAAACCCGTCGACTGTTCCTCCACCTTCTCGAGCTTTGCGCCGTCAAGCTTCGCACTTCGAAATGTGGGATGGACTTCTCTATCGCCGGAATTACGTCTCTGACGTCCGCAAGTGGTTGCTCGTCATACCGCGACATCTTCGTGGTGAAATATGTTCCGCCTTCCACAATGACCCGCAGTGTGCACACGCGGGTGTCTTCAAGACGTACACGGCTTCGCTCCAGGTTTTATTGGCGTGGCACGTACACCTTTGTGTGCAAGTACATTCAGTCGTGCCCTCATTGCCAACGCCGCAAGGTTCCTGCTCAGCATGCCTCTGGTCCACTCCAGCCAATCCCGTGTCCTGCCAGGCCCTTCAATCGCATTGGGATTGATCTGTATGGACTCCTTCCGAGCACGGCTTCCGGAAACCGCTGGATAGTCGTCGCCATCGACCACTTGACGCGATACGCAGAAACAGCCGCTCTGCCTGCTGCCACAGCTCGTGATATCGCATCCTTGTTACTGAAAAACTTTATTCTCCGTCACGGTGCACCTCGCGAACTTTTGAGCGATAGAGGACGTGTGTTCCTCTCCGAAGTCGTAAACGCGCTCCTTACTGAATGTCGCATAGTTCATCGCACCAACACCGCCTACCATCCTCAAGCCAATGGTCTGACGGAAAGATTTAACCGCACCATTGGCGACATGCTTTCCAAATACGTCGCCTCTGATCACACTGATTGGGACCTCATTCTGCCATTGATCACGTTCGCCTACAACACTGCACAACTTTTCCCCATTCTTCCTCTTGTATGGCCGCGAACCTTCGACTACCCTCGACACCATTCTTCCGTACAGACCCGATTCATCCGAATGTACACCCATCTCTGAAGTTGCCCGCCGCGCCGAGGAATGCCGTCAACTCGCCCGTTCCTTTACAGCCGTCGACCAATGGCAACAAAAATCTCGACGTGACGATGATCACCCGCATTGTCACTTTCTTCCGGACTCCCTTGTGTGGCTTTGGGTTCCTGCCGTTCCTGCTGGCCTCTCATCCAAGCACGTATCCAAATATCAAGGACCCTACCGTGTTGTAGCGCAGACATCGCCTGTGAACTATATTGCCGAGCCTGTCACGCCAAATACGAACCAACGCTTTCGTGGTCGTGAAACCATCCACGTACAACGCCTGAAGCCGTATTACGACCCCATGATTCTATGGTCACTATGAGTCACCAGGATGGCTCCTTTTCCGATAGGGGGTGATTGTAGTGAAGACGAATGCCCGGCGCTGGAGCCACATCGCCAGTTATCCGGGAAGTGCGAGCTAGAGATTGCCTGAGCTGCTCTGGTTGAGACACGCGGCGAACGCTGCCCGCTGCTCTCTTGTCCTGTGCTCGCATTAGAGTTTAAACAAAAATATAAATATATGTAGCACATCAATCTCTCGATAGAGTAGCATATTACACAGAGCCCGTTCTTTTGTCCGTTATTGCAGCTAGATTTTTGTCGTGCGGCATAGCGAGTACACCTGTCATTGACACTCTTCCATTAACAAGCATCACACATTAACTATGCCCTCCATGACATCACTACGTAAACGTCAAACACCATCACTCTGCCTGATTCGCAGTTTGCATTTCGGCATAGCTTGTGAGCGGTGTAATGGTAAAATATATATATTGCATAAGGTGAACTATGTCTGAACACGGTCGGCTACCATGCATGGGGGGATGGGGAATGAAGAGAAAGCAACTCGTTAAAGAGCTGCGGGCTGTAAAGGGCTATTGATATATTACTGCTGTATAAAACGTTTAACAGCGAAATATGGAAAACTGCCAGTGCTCAGAGGTTCTACCTGTGGCCTCAGCAGCGCTCTCAACAGCTGGGCCCCATGGATGTTAACGTCGAGTGGAAGCACGCGCTTTGCAACGCATGTAGAAGAAGAAGGGGAAGTAAACAACATACGAAGAACATACCAGGATCGCACTTCAAGAAGAAACCGCAGAGTGGAGCATGTATTTACGCTTTCCAAAGCGGCGACCATATGCAGGATGAGAAGGCATAAAATAACATTACGCTAACGTGACAGCAAAAGCGGAGGACAAGGACGAGGTGCGCTTCTCTTTGGAGAGGCTCCGTGATGGCGCGGCGACGCTTCTGCCCTTTTCATCAATTCATCTGTAAATAAACGCACCCCATCGTAACAGTTGTGGTGGACGGTGCTGCATAAAACATAGACACCCCCCCCCCCCCGCTAACCCCCCCCCTCCCGAAGCACGACAACAAAGCGACCGCAGAGGCGCAATCCATGGAGCTTTGCCGAAGTCGCCGAATTGCCGGCCGGCCACCGGAGATGGCTTCCGACAGCGACAACACGCAACCTTCTTCCAGCGTCCCATGGCAACTATACAACGAGCAGCGAACCTTCACCGGAAAAGCCGGAGAAGTCGTGTACGGATGGCTCAGTTTTTACAACGAGCAGGTCGGTTCAATTACTGTAATACCTCCGCCGAGCTTAACAACGTTGCCTTCTTCTTCACGGAAACCCCGTCTGTGTTGCTAGAAAACTACTAAGAAAGTTTGACAACGTGGGTGAAGTTCGTACACGAAATCGGGAAATGCTTCTGAGATCCCACAGCTAAAACAAAGCGTGCAGAGCATATGCAAATGCAGCGAGCTCAAGTTGCCGGCGAAACCTGCGCTACGTACATCGAAGAAGCGCTCAAGTTGCGCAAGGCCCTGGATCCTCAGATGACAGAAGAGGACAAAGTTGAACATCTTCTAAATGAGATCGCTGAGGACGCGTACCAGTTCTTCATAGGGAAAAGAAGGTTTAGAGTCCGTAAGTGACATCGTTCAGCGCTTCCGCACGCTTGAAGCACCGAAAGCAGCACAACATCCCCAGTGTTTACGTGCTCCCCGCTCCATCCGACCTCACGTCAGAGATTCAGTAAGTGGTACGAGAAGAACCTGACCGGCGTTAGGCGGTTTGCCTCTCGTTCGCGAGCCTTTGTCTTCTGGCGACTTTGGTGAGACGTCCATCACCGCTGCCTCCGTAGATGCCTACAACTTCGCGCCTCGTCTAAGAGTGCGAAACCCTACTATGAACGCGCATCCCAGTTACCAGTTCCACGACGGTTACTCACGCGGAACGCCGGCAGTTTCGCAAGAGTGCGACGGCCGGGTCAGTTATCCTTCTGTTCGCAATTTCAGTGCGTCCGGTGAGCGCCCTGCTTCCAATCCGGCATTCGCGGCCACGTCGCCCGATTATGACCTCATCGCCGTCGCACATCACCACCGTGCTATGAGTGGCCGCGTATTTTTAACGGGACGCACTGGCCCGCTGACTCTGATGGCAAGACGAATCACCAGGCAAATTAAGGCAGCGAATTATCAGCTTCTGTGCGGAATTTGACGCCGTCGTCTTCACGCCAGCGCAGGTCTCCATCTCCGCGACGACGTCTCACGTCACCGCCGCCTGAAGACTAGGCGGCGCAACTAATGGAGTTGAGGTCACCAGTAATCTTCAGCTACACGCCCCTATGCCTCCGCCAGTCACCATTTGCCATAACAAGGTTCGTGTTTTAGTGGAAAATCTCGCTACTTTGGCATTAGAGCACACATGACGAGTGTGTCCGTCATCAGCCTGGATTTTAAAACACGACTAGGCCGTAATGTGATATTTCCCTGGGCTAACGCTAATACATTTCGTGCGATGAGTGGAGATTTGCTCCGACCAATTGGTAGGTGCACCGTGAACATTTATTTCTTCGATAGCGTGTATCAAGCCGAACTTCCAGTGCTTGCTAAATCCACTCAACGTAATTCTTGGCCTCGATGTTCTACAGCAGTGCTGTGCCACTGCTGACTGTGGTAGCGGCGGCCTTTTCCTCTCTTCACTGTTTTAGAATATACAAAAACCGAATGTATTGCTTGGAAAAATACGTGACACTGCACTATAGATGCTTGAGCTGGCATAAGCCATTCAGGAGGGCCAGCCATGGAGAACAAGAGGGACATCATGCATTCCTCCGTGAAGCAGCGTCCTCGGCTTAACTTCTGAAGCGCGATACAGCGCAGTAAGACGAAGACTGACCGAGAGAAGGTGATACCAGCTCTGACCAAGCAGGTGAGCACCGCAAGGCTGTTGCGATTGCACAAGGGAAAAAAATTGCGTAGCCTGCACTGGACGCGCAATGCTAAAGAGACAGCGGAGCTGATGCGCACCTAGTTAGTGCTGGCTTTTGGGCTAGGCTAAGCACTAGCAAGTCATCCCCAGCACTTCCCTAAATTCATTGATCATTAATCAATTATCAAATAGATATTGATTGGCTATCGATTGGCTATTTCAATTTATTGGCCACGTATTTGGGCTAGGCTAAGCACCAGTAGTGGCGTGGAGCAGAGGTGGGACACCCGGCTTCTGATCGTTAAGGACGTTAAGTTCGAATCTTCCTCCAGTCCACTACATTTTCTGGCATGGAGTGGCGCTTGACACCGACAAAAAAAGTGACGGGCCTGCGCGGCACACGCAGCACAGTCGCAGCGTAAGCTGGTGGAGCGGCTCAAGAGCAGCTCAAATTTCGGTACCACTCACAACACGGCCTTCGCGGAAAAGTCGCTTCGGTTTGATGAGAACGATCTGAACTGTCCGCCAGGCGTCGACGGCAAGCTGCGGCTTGTAATGCTCTCTGCACCGCAGTCTGCTGAGCCCGATGATGCCTGGTCGTAGCCGCACACGTACCTCTACGATTCGCTTCTTCATCAGTGGTTCAGACCTCGTGAGGAGACGCCATAACGTGTACCGAAGAGGTTTCCAGAATACGTGGTGCACATCTCACATCGGGATCGCGTTGACTGCGCGCCTCGTTTCAATCGCATCTCGTCGTCTGCGCCTGCGCACGCTGCGTTTCCAGGCACCTAAACTAGCCAACCAAGATAGCAGGCCGGCTTCAGGAAGGAATATTCTACGATGGATCATATCCATGTCATCAATCAGGTAATCGAGAAATCTGCGGAGTACAATCAACCTCTCGATATGGCTTTCATAGATTATGAAAAGGCATTTGATTCAGTACAGATAGCAGCAGTCATAGAGGCATTGCTTAATCAAGGAGTACAGGAGGCATACATTAATATCTTCGCAAATATCTACAAGGATTCCACAGCTACGTTTGTTCTCCACAAGAAAAGTAGAAAGTTACCTATCAAGAAAGGGGTCAGGCAAGGAGACACAATCTCTCCAATGCTATTCACTGCATGCTTAGAAGAAGTATTTAAGCTCTTAGACTAGGAAGGCTTAGGAGTAAGGATCAACGGTGAATTTCTCGGCAACCTTCGGTTTGCAGATGACATTGTCCTATTCAGCAAACGGAGACGAATTATAGCAAATGATTGAGGACTTTAATCGAGAAAGTGTAAGACTTGGATTGAAGATGAATATGCAGAATACAAAGATAATGTTCAATAGCCTGGCAAGGGAACAAGAATTCATGACCTCTAGAGTCTGTAAAGGAGTACTTTTATCTAGGTCAATTACACACAAGGGACCCTGATCATGAGAAAGAAATTTACAGAAGAATAAAATTGGGTTGGAGTGCATACGGCAGGCATTGCCAAATCCAGACTGGGAGCTTACCAGTTTCGTTGAAAAGAAAAGTGTACAATCATTGCATTCTACCGGTGCTAACATATGGGGCAGAAACTTGGAGGTTAACACAGAAGCTCGAGAACAAGTTAAGGACCGCAAAAAAAAGCGACGGAACGAAAAATCTTAGGAATAACCTTAAGAAACAGGAAGAGAGCGGTGTGGATCAGAGAACAAACGGGGATAGCTGATTTTCTAGTTGACATTAAGCGGGAGAAATGGAGCTGGACAGGCCATGTAATGCGTAGGATGGATAACCGGTGGAAAAATTAAGGTTACAGAATCGACACCAGGAGAAGGGAATCGCAGTCGAGGTCGGCAGAAAACCTGATGGCGTGATGAAATTAGGAAATTTGGAGGCTCAAGTTGGAACACGCTAGCGCAAGACAGGGGTAATTGGAGATCGCAGGGAGAGGCCTTCGTGCTGCAGTGGACATAAAATATCGGCTGATGATGATGATGATGAAACTAGATGGCGCCACCATACTGGCAGAGCCTGGGGTTCGCGTTGATTGAGCGCCTCGGCTGAATCACATCTCGTCTTCTGCGCCTATGTATGCTGCGTTTGCAGGCGTCTTAAGTAGATGGCGCCACCATACTGGCGGAAGCTCGGGTCGTCTGCGCCTGCGCGCCTGCCTAGGGCGCGTTTATAGGCCATTTTAACGCTGCCTGATAGCAAGCGCTTGCGTGGCTGAGTGGCAAAGTATCCGACTCCTGCCCAGCGCGCCTCGGTTCGATCCCGGCGGGGACCGGGTACTTTTTTTCGCATTTCCTGTGATAGCGGTTACGGTCACCAAAGGCGGCGCCAGCGGCGGACATCATCGCGAACCGAAACGGCTATTGGAATGAGCCAACAACAGCTTACGCTGTAAAAATATCGCCGAGAGCTAGTGTGGCTATACAAGCCCAGGCGCAACCAAATTAGGAAGGCCAACTATGCTTCAACAAATACACTCCCTCACGAGAACGGGAATTGGACTCTCTGGTGCAGTATTCGTCCACTACTTCCCTAATGACACCTACAATTAACTCATGGCCCTCAGTCCCCAGTAGCTGTGGAGCACCTGACCAAGGCGGTGGTCAGACCTGCGACGTGGCAGTGGGAGCAAAGAATGTCTGGGTCTGGACAGGCTGCCACTGGAAACTGAACATGGAAACATTCAACATGCGCACCCTATCGAGTGAGGCTAGCTTAGCAGGGCTATTTGAGGATTGGCTATGTATTGGCTATTGCAAGGTATTCGCCACGTATTTAGGCTAGCCTAAGCACCGTGGAGCAGAGGTAGAGCACCCGGTCATGTCCTCTGCTACAGAGGTCTTGCAGATAAGAGAGAATTCGGGGTAGGATTTCTAGTCCATAAGGACATAGCGAGCAACATTGATGAACTCAACAGCATTAATGAGAGGGTCGTAGTCATCGTCATAAAGCTGAATAGGAGGTACAGAATGAAGGTAGTGCAAGCCTACGCCCAAACCTCCAGTCTCGATGATGAACAAATGGAACAGTTTAATGAAGATGTGGAAGTATCAGTCATAAAGGTGTAAACTCAATATACGGTAGCGATCGACGACTTCAATGCGAAAGTGGGGGAAAAGCAAGCTGGTGAGCAAGCAATTGGCAACTACGGCATCGATTCTGGAAACACTAGAGGAGATATGTTGGAAGAATTCACGGAAAGGAATAGGCTCCGAATAATGCATACTGACTTTAGAAAGCGCAGCAACAGGATGTGCACCTGGAAAAGCCCTAATGGAGAAACAAGGAATGAAATACTCTCTGTTGTTCCCAGCATAGTGCAGGATATAGAAGTGTCAGATAGGGTAACGTGCAGTGACCATAGGCTAGTGAGGTCCAGGATTTCTCTTAAATTGAAGAGAGAAATTATATAATTAGTCAAGAAGAAACAGCCCAACTTAGACGCAGTACGGGTAAAAGCAGACCAATTCAGGCTGGTGCTCGCAAACAATTATGCAGCTTTAGAACAGGAAGATGACGACAACATAGAAGTAATGAACGAAACCGTAACTAGGCTGATCTCAGAAGCAGCAATTTAAGTGGGACGTAAGGCACCAAGGCAACCAGTAGGTAAGCTCTGCTAAGTAACAAAGAACTTAAGAAATAAAAGAAAAACATGGAAGTGTCAAACTCGAGAGATCAGATAGAATTCGCTGAACTGTCAAAACTCATCAACAAGAAGAAAGCAAGGGATATTAGAAATTATAACGTGGGAAAGATTGTGGAAGCCTAAAATACGGACGCAGCATGAAATCAGTGAGAAGAAAACATGGTAAAGGACAAGACAACATATATGCACTCAAAGTTAAGCCGGGTAATATAATCAGCAATTTCGATGACATAGTAAAAACAGCAGAAAAGTTCTATAATTACTTGTACAGTGCTCAGAGCAGCCAAGACACTTTCATTCGAAGTAGTGACGAACAGGGGACAGAGGCTACTTCTATAACTAGCGATGAAGTTTAAAGGGCCTTGCAAGACAAACTGGCAGCGTCATGTCTTGCCGTGAACGACATGACCAAGGGAAAAGCGGCTGGAGAAGATGGAATAACAGTCGATTTATTCAAAGATGGAGCAGAAATCATGCTTGCAAAGCTTGCGGCCCTTTATACACAATGCCTCACGACAGCAAGTGTACTAGAGAGCTGTACCAACGTCAACATTATACTAATCCATAAGAAGGGAGACGTTAAAGAATTGAAAAATTATAGACCCATAGCTTGCTTTCAGTATTGTACGAGATATTCACTTAGATGATTTTCGATAGAATCAGGACAACACTTTAATTCAGCCAACCAAGAGTACAGGCTGGCTTCAGGAAGGGGTATTCTGCGATGGATTATATCCATGTCATCCATCAGGTAATCAAGAAATCTGCGGCGTAAAATCAACCTTTCTATATGGCTTTCATGGATTATGAAAAGCCATTTGATTCAGTAGAGATATCAGCAGTCATAGAGGCATTGTGTAATCAAGGAGTGCAGGCAGGAGGCATACGTGAATATCTTGGCAAATATCTACAAGGATTCCACAGCTACCTTGGTTCTCCACAAGAAAAGTAGAAAGTTATCTGTGAAGAAAGGGGTCAAGCAAGGAGAGACCTCTTCAATGTCATTAAGTGCATGTTGAGAAGAAGTATTCAAGCTCTTTGACCGGGAAGACTTAGGACTGAGGATCAACGGCGAATATCTCAGCAACCTTCGCTTTGCAGATGGCATTGTTCTATTCAGCAACAATAAGGACGAATTACAGCAAATGATGGAGGACCTTAATCGTGAAAGTGTAAGAATTGGGTTGAAGATGAATATGCAGAAGACAAAGATACTGTTCAATAGCCTGGCCAGAAAACAAGAATTCAGGATCGCCAGTCAGCCTCTAGAGTCTGTAAAAGAGTACGTTTATCTAGGTTAATTACATACAAGGGACCCTGATCACGAGAAAGAAATTCACAGAAGAATAAAATTGGGTTGGAGTGCATACGGCAGGCATTGTCAAATCCTGACTGGGAGCTTACCACTGTCGTTGAAAAGAAAAGTGTACAATTATTGCATTCTACCGGTGCTAACATATGGGGTAGAAACTTGGAGGTTAACGCAGAAGCTCGAGAACAAGTTGAGGACCGCACAAAGAGCGACGGAACGAAAAATCTTAGGACTAACGTGAAGAGACAGGAAGACAGTGGTATGGACCAGAGAGCACATGGGGATAGCCGCCATTCTAATTGATAATAAGAGGAAAAAATGGAGCTGGGCACGCCATGTGATGCGTGGGATGGATAACCGGTTGACTATTAGAGTTACAGAATGAATACCAAGAGAAGGGAAGCGCAGTTGAGGACGACCGAAAACTAGGGGGGGGGGGGGGGGATCAAGGTAGGTGGGGGGAATAAGCTAGTGCAAGACAGGGGTAATTGGAGATTTTAGGAGAGGCCTTCGTCCTACAGTGGACATAAATAGAGGCGGACGATGATGAAACACTACCAAGTCATCCCCAGCATTTTCCGCAATTTATTGAATAATAATCGATTATCGATTAGCTATTGATTGGCTACCGATGACTTACTAAACTTTAGTATTCCCAACCATGTTTAGCTAGACTTACCCAGGCTAAGCTTTACTCGTTCACTGGGGTATGTCCTATTGCGCTTGGACCCTTTCTGCACAGCCGCCAGTATGGGCCCACATTTTTGTCCGCGACGGATGGACTAACAGCCGGCTTAAACAGCTTCGCTGTTAAGTACGATTGAACAGAAATGAACTGGAGCAGTTAGTGACGTTGGGTCACTTGGTGTTGTATGGCTTCTAATGTGCGATAAAGCACGATAAGTGTTGTCTACACTGCATCACACTTCGTAGCCATGCAACAACTCGCACAATGTCGCTTCATGAGGCAGCTATTGACTTAGTCTTCCGTAGAATCTGGCACTCAGTACCAAGGCCTAAAATACATTTCACTGCAACAGAATATTTTGAAACTGAGTTTAGAGTTGGAACGTGCAATGAAAGCACGTTACTCATTTCTAGAAAAGGGATTGGCGGGAAACTTAACACAGTAGACGCAAATATGATGCGACGATTTGCTAGACACCTTTGTATGTAGAAATACTGACAAATATTCCGCTATCGATGGGCTTCACTGTTCCCCTGTGAATTTCCCTGTCGTAATTAATAATGTGATCATATCACCAACTGCTCTTTGGAGGCAACAGTTCTTCAAGCTCACCCGCCGGGGTGGCATAGCGGCTACGGTGATGCGCTGCTAGGCACGAGGTTGTGCCTAGCATTTCGGCTGCCGGCTGCCGAAATGCGACTGCCGGCCGCGGCAGCCGCATTTCGGTGCGGGGAAAATACAATAATGTCCATG
Source organism: Dermacentor silvarum (assembly GCF_013339745.2). Lineage (NCBI taxonomy): Eukaryota > Metazoa > Arthropoda > Arachnida > Ixodida > Ixodidae > Dermacentor > Dermacentor silvarum. Next base: position 116,379,872 of record NC_051161.1, read on the forward strand.
TCCCATGTATTGAGGGCCCTTTAAAAATCCAGAGATGGTCAAAATTAATCCGGAGTCCCCCACTACGGCGTGCCTCAAAATCAAATCTTCGTTTTGGCACGCAAAACCCTAGATTTCAGTTCTAAGCTCAATGAGAAATGCGCATGGTGGCACGCAGAAATGGAACCAAACTTATAAAGTTAAGGTAATACATTCACAACCTATTGCATTGCCATCTAAATGATAATATAATGGAAGTAAGAGCGGCATATTCACATTATTGTTCATTGTTTAAACGGCCTAAAATGTGCTGCCAATTTTCTACAAGTTTGAAACACTTTTCAGTCCCTTCATATTTGCATCAATCTGGATATACGAGTATATACTGTTGAATTGCCAATGAGTGTGAATAATAACTGCTTCGGAATTCCACTTCTTATATTCAATAGTAAAACACAAGTCGTATTTCGCTATTGAGTATAAGAGGTGCTATTACGTAGCAATTATTATTCACATTTACGGAACAAGTACTAACTGTGTTCATGTTTAAGATTATTCTTAATACAATGAGCGATTTGACGTGTATGTCCTGCGGATATTTTGAGAACGCACTCAATAAAAAAAATGTGGTTGATCCCTCTTATATAGGAATCGGTATAGAACACGAAAGTGAAACGTGTCTTCACAGAAGTAGTGTAATGTTTATTGCACATTGATATATAATGTCTATTGGTGTTTTGTGGCTAAAGCGCCCTTAGGCGTTGATGCACCCACGCTGACGCCTGGTGGCACGTCTCCTCCATCACGACTACCAACGTCGATGACCATGAGCAACCGTCGTGCATATGGAAGCTGCACTACGCTGCACACGCTAGCACAACGCGAAAGACGAAGCACGTAACTGACACACTAATACAACGCGCAAGACAAAGCACGTAACTGAATCGTCACCGAGTCAAATCAGCGCGTACAGCGCGTCGTAATTGCAGCCTCCGCGATCAACTTCAGAAACATTTTCAGAGCTAATTGCGGAGGCCACGCTCCGCTGTGCTCAGTACGGTGAACGCCACCTAGGACCTAGGTGGCATTGGTAGTGCTTCTTGATGCCAGCGTCCCTTCGAATGCTGGCATCGAGGCGTCGTAGTGCTGAGACCACCGAAGCGTTCACTGTCGGTGCGCGTTAGTGTCATAATGCAGTACTTCTCTTTTCTGCTCGTAGGCGGCGGCACCACCCCGAGCAAGAGCGCGGGTACACGGAGGAGTGTTAGATATATAAGGCGCGTCTGTGTAGCTCTCTGCGAATGCGTTTGTGGCGCAATGGGTTAAACGCTCGGCGATCTATCGTCGCGGACCGAGAGGTCGTGGGTTCGATTTCCAAACTTTGCATGTTTGTGGAACTTTTTCTTCTGGTTTCTTTCTTTGTATTATGTTCTATGACGTATTTCCGTGACGGAAATACGTCAGTGAAGTCTTGGTGGACCCCGGCATAAAACACTTTCGTGTTAAAATTTCTGGCATATTCTTTTTTTTCGTTTGCTCTTTGTCAGTTGGGGCCCGCTATTGCGTGGGAGAAATAAAAAGGAACTTCGCAGCCATGCAGAACCATTAGGCATGCATAGCTTACTCGGTAATCGCGAGAATGGCCACTGTGTCATCCTCGCGAATAAAGTTGGAACAGCGCTTATTCGAGCTAGATTCAAGCTAGTGATTCCCAAGCGCACCACTTACGTCGTCATTTTTTCTTTGCTTGCTTTTTGTGGGTGATGGCTTGCGCTGTGATCAAACATTCGTAACGTCACCCTGTATCTCCGAACGCAAAAAACTTATTCGCAATGATAATCACGAAAAAAATTCAGTAAAATTCAAAAGCAATAAATATGTCTGCCTGCCATATTTCCGCTGTGGACCATCGCGTCTAGCGCAGGTGCTTCGTGCTCACGGGTTGCTTTATGGCTGCAGCTTCACCGTTCGATGACGCGCAGGGCGTCCTTCAGCAATGCCACAGCTGATACTGCCAGCAGGCCAGCTGTACTCTATCCGCCGGTCTGACCTGCTCGGTGCCATCATCACTGTGCCTCACTTACATTACGGCTAAAGCCACGCGACACAGTAAACGCAAAACTCGACTGTGAACGGCAATGGCGACGCAGGTTTCGTGCGGGGGTTCTGCGGTTGACAGCAGGGACCATGGGCATACGCCTGACGCCGAAGCGAGCAAAAACACTCCAAAAGAATCGCTGGACTACGGTGACTTCACTCTGGCAGCCCTGACTTCCTCTCAAACCCAGCACTACTTAGATTTTCTGCGCCTACGAACTCCGTCGAAAGCAGATCTGCCGAGCCTGGACGTCCTCATTGCAGCCAATCTCGAGCGGATACCGTTCCAGAGCATCGACACAGTCTTCGGCCAGTTCGGTTCTCTGGAAGCCAGTGAAGTTTTTTCTAAGGTCGTGAAGGAAGGTCGTGGGGGCAACTGCTTCGAATTGAACTCTCTCTTCGCGAGACTGTTGCTATCGCTGGGCTACAAAGTTCAGGTTCGCTGCGCCAGGATTCGCTGGGCGGTTCCAGAGGATTCTCCGCCGACGCCGGTGGATCACATGGTGCTCTGCGTCAGTGTAGGCGTCGGAGAAGGGTCTGGTCAAGAAAGGCTGTTCTTGGTCGACGTAGGCTTCGGGGGACCTAGTCCACGGCGCGCCTTGCCACTCGAAGGTGACGCGAAGCCTTATCGCCTTCGCACGCTCGATGATGATTGGGCCAAGCCAATCGAAGTGTCGATCCTAACCACAGCTGGGCAAAGCTCCTTGTGGCTTCCGCTGTATCACGTCTTCGCTTACTCGCACGAGTGGCCAGATTTTATGGATAAATCGTGGTACTTTGCCACGTATCCAGGCGTCGTCTTCCGCGATGTTTTATCAGTCAGTCGTTACGAAGGGGACTGCTGGCTGACGCTCCGTAATCGTCACTTCACTCGCCGACGCTGTACATCCAGTGGGATGGGAGTGGTGACTGAACATCGTCTCATCACGAGCACACGGGATCTACTGTCTGTGATCGATGGTGAATTCAAACTGAAGGTCGACCCAGACCTGGACGAAAAAGTACGCGTGCACTTGCAGCTTCCTTAAAATATTTTGGTTGGCGAGATGACTTCTGCTCGCGGAACTTTCGGACGTTATTTTTGTCTTGGTCGTTGTTTTTATGTCACCCTAATAAATAGGCAACATGAAACTATGAATTTTTTTTCGGTGATCGAAAAAGCAGACCTTTAGGGTGTTGTGCAATCTCTGTGGTAAAAGAATTGTGTATTTGTCTATTTACAATGTTAAATTTGTATTGAATATTCCTAATAAAATAAAGCGATGCCTCTATGAGTTTGCACTGACTATTGAATCAGAGAGCCGAAAGCGACTTTCAGATGTTCATTAAAGTGCCTATTATAGCACACTCTTTAGGCACCACAATGACTCGATGGTAGGAAAACTGTGGTAGCAGAACCGTTAGGGAGCCGTGTATAGAGTACTCAGAACAGTACAAGAGTAGGAAGGAGTTTCACAATGAAATGATTTCTGAACCACCAGTTGTATATTATGTGTGCATCGCATCATGCGAGTACGGGCCGCGCTGTAGCAAGCACCGGTCCAAGACGGAAATATTTTTAGGAAACCTATGCGGTCAAGGTGTAGAGCTAGGCTTCCAATTCATTATATGTAACTTTGCCAGTGATATTTTCGTTGTCGGCCACGCAAATACGCACTTCCTGCCTTAAACACGTCCTCAAAGAGGCGCTTTTCTAATAATTTTCCTGGCCAAATATTGACATCCATGCTTTTTAACAACCGAATGAACCTTTCAACGTTGAAATAATCCTGTCACACTGTAACAGCATTTTAACTTAAGACGTTACAATGGGAAAAAAAAAGATTATTTTACCTGCGCCACAGTGGACACATACGGACATAGTGCTCTTGTTCCTCTTGTCTGCTGGGCGGTGCGGTTAATATCACGTTTTACCAAGACGTGGGGACTGTAGACGATATAGTGTCTTCTTATCAAGTGCAAAAAAAAAAAAAACATCGACTAACTCTTCGACAATGTATCAGCTGTTGCAACGGCGGCCAAAATAAGTCCAAGCTTTCAAAGAGATATGAAGAGACTTTATTGAGCAGACAGTTGAAGAGGAGAGGGTGGCCGGTGCAAAATGCCTTCGTCGTGTTGCTTCTCTCCGATGATAAAGAGAAAAGGCAGATACAAGTAAAGGTAAAGGAAAATTGTACGTTACAGCACAAACACCTTTGTAAACAACATCCAATATGCGATATGCTTACTGCACAACAGTAAATGCCAAATTATTACGTCTACACAGAACTAGCTCTCACAAGCAAACTTCTTCAATCATGCCATGCGTAACAGAACCGGGAATCGTAGCCTGCTTCACATAGAAACTCCGGAAGCGACTTTATGGGTCGCCGGCAGATGTTCCGCAGATATTTTCCAAACAGCTAGGCGGGGGAATTCAGGCCGTTGACATAAAATGTTTCCACTCACCCGCATATTGAGATCATGCGGTAAGTATGTCGGAGAAGTGTGGCAGACGTGGTAGTCAGTGTTTCGTTCAAACAGTACCTTGCGAATATATCGGCGAGTTTAGGTAAAATAGAAGACACGTGATCAATAGAGCATAATGTTTCGTGATATACCCGCAGCCACAGTTCAAACCAGTGCCAATGCTATAGAGGCGCTCTTGCTGATGGGCGGGGTAATAGACGCTTCGTTTCGCAGAAGTTTTGGTGCAATTTAGATACCAAGGTACTGATGTTATAGCGAGTAAAATTCGTGGTGCTCACCTTGTCCCAGGTGTGTGCCATTTTTGCCGCGGCGTAAGCCTGTTCCTTTGCGTTTATTCCAAAGTTATTGGAATACACTGGAACGTGAGGATATGTCCATACTGACAAGCATCATAAAGCGCAGTAATGAGTTAAGTAGGGATGTGCGAATGGTGAATTTTGAGATCGAATTGAATACGAATCGAATAGTGTCATAACGGAATTCGAATATCGAATACTTTTCGAATAGTGTTCGTAAACTTTAAAGCCGTTAATACAATTCATATAAAACAATGTTCACATCCCAGTATTAGTAAAGTTAGCAACTTTCTGCCAATACATAGTACGTTACAAAACGTTGCTTATTAAAAGCACAAATGAAGCATTAAAAGCAAACAGGTCGTTTCTGGGCATACACAGGACTCTTCAGAGTGCGAGTGATCGCTGTACAGCCAGTAATGTATGGCTGCTTAAGTGAAGCTGCCTACTCTACTGCGCAACTTCTCATCTTTTATGTCTATAATTTGACCGCGGGGGTGGAAATTTACCGTACATTTGCGCCAATTTTATGTTCATTTGGCCACAGTTGATGTTTTCAAATATTCGAAACGTTCTCTGCACACATTTATCATTATTTTCTGGTCATCTTACGGGTCCAAACTGTTCAAGACGTCAGACGACTCGAAAAGGTACCTTCGTTATTGGAGACGGACGGGTGCTACGCCACCCGCCGCCTCACAAGGTGCTAGAAAGACCCAAGCTGGCACCCACGAGTCCTCCGCAATGATCTCTCGGAAGATGATCTACTTTATCTACAATCAATTAGGTCTACAATGATCTACTTTATCCAAAATGTAGCTTCCTTGAGCATGTAGTTGCCGGGCTGTTTACAACAGAAGATTGCAATATTTGGCAATTTTCAAAAGCAAGTTATCCAAAAAGTAAAAATTCAAAAATTATTTTGCTACGTCTAGGAACTAGATAAATATGTCCTAAAGCTACAGAGCAAGTCGGAATGCAGTAAGTGCGGTAGTTTCTTCTAAAAATGGTCACAACTGAGACACAGTTCGCAAAAACCATGTATATCATGCTTGTTCTTGAACATTTATTTCTAAATCACACCAATCAATTTCTTTATATTATATATAGTTGGAATCTAAAAGAATTAAGCTTTTTATGGTTCATACGACAACTTCATATCCTAAGTAGAAGAGCCACCACGGTTGCTCCGAAAGTACTGAAAACGGGGGGCTCGTGCCGCCGGAGTGGGACCGCCACCTTAGCTGTTAAAACTTAGCAAGAACACAGATACTGCGAGCGCGATGTTTCTTTTCCCATTTCCCCTAAACGTCCTCCGTCCCAATGTCGCGAGTCCGTGCCGGTGGCGGTGTCCCGCCTGGAGTGATACCATGACAGCTCTTCGCGGCCCCCCGCTGTCGTCGCGGTATTTACGCTACGCAGCACATTTTCTGGTAGGTTTTGCTCCACCCGAAACATTCCTCGGGCTCCTGAGCAAATAAGTGATCCAGAGCGCCTGCTCAGCTGCCCTGAGATGGTGCTGTTAGCAGAGTGCTCAGGCGGTTGTGGAAAAGGAAGACCGCGCGAGATTGCAACGCGTGCATTACCTCTTTTTTTCACGTCTTGCCGAAAATTTTCACAGGTTATTTCCCAGGCAAATTTTCAGCCCTGCCTCATGCTATCCGTCTCTGGAATGTTTTTACAGATTAAATCGCCTCCCAATCCGACCACTCTGTCCTTTCTTGTCTATATATTTTCCTGTACCTCCGCTAAATCTATCCAATATTTAGTACTAGATTAATGTTACGTTTGTTAAATAATTTTCGTTACCAAATTATGTGTTGGTTCACACACATTCACAGTCCGTGAACATGCAGATCATCGTAGGTGGCAGAGTTGAATTGATACTTGCATTGTTTTGCGTTTTATTTTACAGTGAAGCTGTTTATGACTAAGGTTACGTGGATATTTTAACTCCGTAAGCAATAACTAATGCGCCGAATTTGATGTAAAATTGCTTCATTTTAAGCAAAACCTTCTACGTCTCATCACCTGGATATGCATTTTCAGTAAATTAGTAACCAATAGGTGCCATTTTTATGGTCAGTAGACTCTCTGGTAGATAATACAGTCAACTCTTACTTGAGTGAACTTCAAGGGACCCAAGGAAATAGTTCAGTTTAATGAAAGTTCACTAAACTGAATATTCACCAGAATATGGAACAGCACATGGCACAGCAGACATCGAGACAATAGTGTGAAATACAATTTGTGGAGTTAAGGTTTATGGAGCGAAACAGTTACGTAGCTGTCTAGGTCAATTTGAAGAAAAAAAATCTAATTTTCAATTGCACTGGTGCTGCTAAAGCACAAGAAGTAACAAAGTTGTCCGACAGTCGATGGTTTTGTGCACTTCCTCTGGCGCAGTTTGTTGCTGAGACACGAAGTCTTGCAACTTTACAAGGCATCCTCCAGCCTCGGCTAGAGTTGCAGGATTAGAATCTGCCTAAGCCATTGCATCTTTCTCGTCGCCCTCTTTTTCTGAGGGACGCACACTGGAAACAATTTACATATCTGATAGTTGAGCCCAGGTGACGAGCTAACTGTCACACTGCACATATTCGTCAAACGAAGTGTTGCTGTGAACATCCAGCTGGTGACAGACCTCTCTCACCAGCTGGATGTTCGTCTCAATTCAATTCAATTCAAGAAATTCGTTTCACTGAAATATTTTTGAATAGAATGCGTTGGAAAAACAGCGGGAATTTTCTAAAACTTCGTTAATTTGAAATATTGATTAAACCGACATTCTAGAACTGACAATTTACTGTAACATTTTCTCAAAGATATACCACTGTGCGGCCCGCGTCGGCCATGCATATGGTCACACCGCGATTTCTTTGTCGTCGTTGCAAGCTCGTGCGTGCCTAGTTTCCTTCCGCTCTGCCGGGGTAGCGGCACCGTCGTACGTTGTCGGCAAGACAAGCTGCTGTTCTCCATATTGAATTTCACTTCTCTCGTCGTAATGGGGAGGCCGCCTATAGTGCATACTCCCGAGGAGCAGCGCGCCTACGAGAAGCGACAGCGAGAACTAGGGATGTCGATTAATTTTTTTATTCGATTAACGATCAACCCTTCATCATTTTAGCCTTTCATAGATTATACGGTTTCGATGCAGGGCTTTTCATCAATTATTCGATTAATCGAAATTTTTTCCGGGAACTTTTAAAAGGTTGAAATACTGTTATCAACTTTTCTAGGACCCAATTTTAATATTTCAGAGGTGGAACCAGGTTACAACTACAAGTGTATAAAGTTTAATCTTTCATTTGTTCAAGACTAAACAGAGTTGGCAATAGTGGTTTTTGAAAATATGAACAATACATATTATAACATGGCACTTAGATCAGCATTAAAGAAGGTAAGTGGCACTAGTGAATCCCTGTTAATACAAATAAAGAAGAAATAACAAAAATGCAGTAGTGGAAAGTGAAGTCCAACTAAAAAAAAATCACCACCCAAGCACTCCGCACAACCAGCGAAGCTCAAAATGTGCGGCCCCGGTGTTTAGCAGTGGGTTAATCCCGGCGCTATATTGGAGTGGGTCAATTATTGGTTACATGTTGGTGTATCTTGTGGAACGCAAGGGCCAATGGCGGGCGGATGCTGCTAAGCCCGACGCCGAGCTAACTCCAGATATCGAACGCATGCGACAACGGCGAGTCGGAAGACTCGCCGACGGAAGACGCGCCACGGAAGAAATCGCGTCAAGTGGCAACGACGGAAACGTGTTCGCCGGGGCCAACGCCCGCTTTCGGCGGGAGTTTCTCGAGCGGCCCTTTGGCTTCCGCTGCGACGAAGCGTCCACGTTGAAATCGCGAAGTGGTACACAAGCGCCAATGGCGGGAATGCTGCTAACTACGACGCCGAGCTAAATCGAGAATAAACTTTATTAAAATATCGTGATCAGTTGTGCCTCGAAGGTGGAGCCCTTAGTACGGGGCCCCATAGGTAGCAGCAACCGCCTCGGCACGGTCGACCAGCCATTTCTGGCCAGTCGCCGTCGCGTCGATCAGCCGCTCCTCCCAGGAGGTGAGGGTGGGGTTTGGAACGGGAGGGACGTGGGGAATGTCTTGGCAAAACCAGACCATGTGCAGTAGGGTGGGGCGCTCACCGCAGTGCGGGCATTGAGTGGACAACGGGATGGGTAGAGGTAGGAGTAGAAAAGGGGCGTCGGGAAATTATTCCCGACGACAGCCTGTCGGCGAGTAAGGGAAGGATGGGGTGGGGGGTAGTGTTGCCGAGCTAGGCGTATCTCAGCAAGTTGGGATGCATACGAGAAAGGTTGCGGTCGGATGATGGCAGAGCGATCCCCAGCGGCTCGGTGTGAGAGTTCTCGGGCCAGCGCATGAGCACGCTCATTACCGGGGATCGCTGCGTGCCCAGGCACTCAGACCAACCGAAAAGTATGCGAGGTAATGATAGGAAGGACTCCAGTATGGACGTGGTAGTAGGATGTAAAGTGTTGAAAAGAAAACGCCGACAAGCTGCCTGGGAGTCTGTGAGAATATAATTTGGGGTAGAAGGAGGGAGAGAAGAGGTGGAAATGACTGCCCTGGCAATCGCGCGTTCTTCCAGGAGGGAGACATCGGTTAATGTACGTTCCGAGGCTGCGAATACGGTCATGAGATCAGAGTCCACTACTACCAAGCCAACTCGAGATATCGAACGCATGCAACAACGGCGAGCCGAGGAGGCGGCGTTGCAGGCAAAGCAGCGTCAACGGGGCAATGGCGGGAACGCGTTCGCTAATGACGTCACTAACAGCGCCGCCAATGGCACGCGCGCTTCGGTGCGACGTAGAAGACGACGTAACTGACGGCGCAGCCAATAGAGACGTTTATCGAAACATGTGGCAACAAGTTTTTCGTTTTGCCTAGCCATATACAACTTTCGCTGTAAAACTGTCAGCCCTTCCACTTGGGTGGAGATGGAAGACCAGCAAAGCTGTACTATGGTGGGAATTATGTATTTCTAAATATTACTGTTAAGATGTGATGGTTTAATTGGTTATTTGAACTAAGAAAGAATGACAAATATAAATGATCCGGTGGTTGTCATTTATTTAGTGACCACAGGGACCATTGCCTTATGGTTGCTACGGTACACCGTCATAGGGTGTACGGCAAAGGTTGGCATGTTCTTCATAAACATGTCAACAACGCCGCGCGCGTTCGGTGCGAACGCGGGCAAAACGCCGCCGCCGTCGACAACAGTTCTGCGCGTTGCATCCCGCCCGTCCCCCGACGGCCTTTCGTGTGAGCGAAGATGCCGCGTTTGCTCTCCACCGTGCGTTAGGTCCCCGTGAAAGCGCGCTTTCACTCGCACACACACAGCATACGGCCAATGAGTTTTTTATTGCGATAGCAATTATATGGACACTCAAAAGCAGATTTCTGCCGTCGGCGTCGCCGTGAGGTTCCGTATGACGTCAATGGAGATGAAATCGTCGCCGCGCGCCGAACGCTGTATGTGCGAGTGAAAGGGCGCGAGGGGTGCGCGCTTTCACGGGGAGTGAACGCACGGCGGAGAACAAACGCGCGTTCTGCGCCGTGCTCGCTTAAGGGCTGCAGAAGTAGGCGTCTCTTTCCTCCTTTACAATCACCATATATGTAGAGCAAACGCGCCTTCTTCCGACGCGCGAGAGGCCGTGGGGGAGGGGGGGAGGGAAGGGAGGCGACGTTTATCTGCGGCACCAAGTGCCTATTTATATCAGAGGCTCCGGCAACAGTCACCAACGCCGCACGCATTTTGAGCGAACGCGTGCAAAACGCCGATGGCGTCGACAATAGTTCTGCGTGTTGCCGGTGCTGCTGCATGTCCAAGTTTATACTGCTGATAAAGCTAATATCATTACTCCGTATAGCTCTCTACAAATTTGCTATCGCAATTGTTGCTTCGCCTTTCAGGTGAAACTGCGACAACTTTTTTCTACACGCGGACACGACCATCGGAGACTGAGCCCTTAACAGCTTCGCTGTAATATGCAAAGAATTGCGATATGCACAGGGGATAAGAAAATTACTCGAGTAGGGTGCAAGTCAACACGTCTGACGCCGGATATCAGAGGCCATACAATTCGTCGTGCACCTAGTGTTCGTTTCCTGGGCGTCACCATAGACAGCAAGCTACTGTGGCGACCCATAGTTTAAAGTGTTGTGGCTGCATCAGTACAAAGAGTCAAAGATTTCGTCGCTTGTCAGGTGTTCGTTGGGGAAGCAATCCAATGTCCATGCTTACACTGAACGCTGAGCTTATAGCAAGCTGCATTCTTTATCAGCTGCCGCGCATATCCCCATCACCGAGCCAATTCGAGCACTTCAAGGCAGTGCATTGAAAGTGACTTCGCTTGGCGATGGGGGTTCCTCGGGCAGCTTCAAACAAGAAGGTTGCTAATGAAACAGTCTCCCACTCCGCCTTTGGTATCTCAGGCCTTGTGTACGCAGCTGTTAAGGCTAGGCGAGTCCCCCGCAGGCAGGGCGCTTCTCCGGTGGCTATGAACAAGAACTCGCTCCCATGTGCACAACGACGGATCAGGCGCCGTCACCCTACCCAAGCTGCAAGAAACCATCACGCAAGTAGCACATTTAGTACGACGGCTAGCAAATAGAAGATACCGCTTGAAAGAACATGATGCAGTCAGAATCATCTAAGCCCTCATCATCAGTAGAATCACCTACGGCACCCCTTACCTAGACCTAAAGAAAGCAGAAATCGAAAAACTAAACATCGTCATTCGGAAGACCTTCAAGATTGCCATTGTGATTCCCGAATGCTCCTCCGCACAGCGACTACTCCGCTTAGGCCTCCACAACTCTTATAAGCAGCTAGTCGAAGCGCACAAAGTTAACCATCTCGAACGCCTTACACTTACTGAAACAGGAAATGTATTTTAATCTTCTGAGTGTTGCCCTTCCTGGGCAACACTCAGAACATTAGGATACACTGAATCTATGCAACTACGCGACGAGAAAAGGACAACCCCAGAGCCAATTCAACAATACATTTCTGTAGCCCCCATTCCAAAAAAATATGCATCCAACCCACCATGAGGGAAGAAGAAAAGCCTGAATAGTGACTCTCCGAAAAACATATGGCCCAAATTCGGGCACACGATACACCGATGCAGCAAAATATACAGGAATTCCGGCCCATGCAATCAGTGTGGTCGACAGCAAGGGCAAAGAGAGAACGGCCGCTATCATCTTGACAAGAGAGATAGATACAGCAGAAGAAACAGCAATAGCCTTGGCAATCTCAACCTGTGGGGAGGGTGCAATAACACTCACAGATTCCAAAGCAGCTTACCGGAATTTTCAGAAAGGGAGAATCTCCAGGCAAGCCCTAAAAATCCTCACAGAAACGGCAAAGAAGAACTTACCGGAAACGTACACCGTTTGGACTCCGGGGCACGAGTCCCTACTGGGGAATGAGGCAGCCGACGCCTCCGCCCGAGCTCACGTTCACCGGGCTTGCTCAGAGGACGCACCAACGAGACTGAATGAAGTCCCGAAAAAGTACAGCGAGATTCTGCAACACTGCAGGCTAGACAGAAGAACTTACCCACTACCTCACCCCAGCCTAACTAGGAAAGAGGCAGTAATCCTCAGGAAACTGCAAACGAACCGCTACGTCCACGGTATTCTATTGCACCGAATCTCGCCTACGCAGCATTCATACCTCCGCAAGTACTGTGATGTCCCAGACACCCTATGCAATATGGTACGGGGATGTGTCGGAAAAGATTGCAACATAGACACTCACACACTAATAGAATACCAGTGGGAGGCCAAGCTGTCAGACCGGGACCCAAAGAGACAGTGCAGTCTCATCGAACGGGTACGGGAGAGGGTCATTCCCCACGGCTACCTGGAATAAGAAGGCCGCCCACCTAGGGCGCAGACTGCGCTTGCTCATAATAAAGTTTATTCTCTCTCTCGTTCCCATTTCCATGCGGCGCTGAAGACCTTCTCATTTTAGGATTTCAATGGCTTAAACGAAGTTGTCTTGACCCGCCATGTATTTTTCGGACATTACCTGTAGCCTCAATGTACCCCGGCTACCCACGAAACGCACCATTCCAACTGCCGAAGCTTAGTTCCTTGTACTGGACCACTTGAGCACAGCTTATAAAAGCCACCTACAAACGTACACAGAGGGTCGGTGTGTGCACAAACAGATAGCTGCGCAGCGGCAATCTGCATGGCCTCCCTTGATGTATCATGGTCTAACCGCCTGCATCGCGTAGTGTCGTCTACAACAGTACAAAGCGCCGCAGTTACCGCGGCCTTGCGAAAACTATGGGCGTATTTTGCACGAGATATCCTGGTGCTGACGGACCCAAAGTCAGCATTTCATCGATTACATCTTGGCCTACCTCAAGAGAAGTTTACAAGGCAGTCTCTACGATCAATGATCTAGTGAGCTAGGAATTTAAGTAAAATTTCAATGGATCCCATCCCACGTAGGAAGGAAGGAAATGAAAAAGCTGACGCTCTTGCACGCCTATAGCGCTGACGTGTTGTAAAATTGAGAGCGCCAAGCATTTTTCAAAACTCTAAGGATGCAATCCGTAATCACTTTATGGTGATCAACCAAACCTGAGTGATCCATGGACTTATTGCGAGGAAGCGATGCTGTTGTACCGCATCAGAACCGACTCCGCAAACACACCGGCTTGGTCATTCAAGACTGGAAGTTGCGCTTCCCCATTCTGTGCCTTCTGTGGTAATATCGGTGATATTGAATAGTTTATTTGCTTATGCCCAAAGTTCGACAGACAAAGAAACGCGATGGTCGACAGCCTGCAATAGAGTGGTCTTTCACACAGGACCTTTGAAGACGTCGATTTCCCAGAGGGCCCGCGGCAATCAAGAAAAGAGTGCAACGAGTGCTGATCGCCTTCCTGTGAGACACGGGGCTCATCTTTATCTGGTGACCTAACCCTGATCTCAACTCACAGGAGGCTCGGGCGGAACAATTGCCGGCTATGTATGCGAGGCTAACCCCGCCTGCTGCAACACCACCACCACCAGAACGCTCAAAACCACGGTTTAGGATTTTAAGCTACGTGCTCTTTTCTACAGAGCAAAGGAATTTCAATTGGCTGGGAGGTTCGGGTGACACCAACACCTTGTTTGAATGGCCACACAACCGGCATGCGAGAATAGCCGCTCGCAAGCTACAGATTTGCTGGAATCGATATGTACTTCATCGTTATGTCAAATACACGCTCCAAACTGGCAGTCATGCTGTGCCACGTCTTTAGTGGACTGGCAGTGACACGACGATCAGCGACTGGGTTGCTATAGTATGCCTTGAATTGCGAGAGCATTTCAAGCCTCCGGCTTGAGTTAGCGTGTGCGGTGTAGGTGAAGTGGGGGGAAGCATTTGGCTTGGCATCACTCGGGACTCGGAAAAACCGTCCACAGTCGCTCTAGCACAGCCGCACAGTCACTGCTCGTGCGCCAGCATTCCAGTACAATTTAAAATTTTCGCATAACTCCTGTCAAATTCTCGTAAACGAATAATCGAACATGTCTAATTGATAATTCGAATAAATGAAAAGTGGACATCGATGAAGATTCATCGTTTTGCGGGATACTTTTATTCGATTAATCATTCATCGATATTACCACCACTAGTGAGAACAGATGCGAGGTTGCAATCGGCGGCGGCAGGCAGCTAACACTGATGACGATCATTCCTGAGAGGCCAGCTGCAAGCGGCTCGCCATGCAAGACGTCGTAAGTCGTGTGCTTTACGTTGTGTGCTAAACAGCTTCGCGGATCATTCAACTTCACAGAATGTAATGGCTCATAATTTATTTTTATTGCGATGGACACTTCAACCTGATTTCTGCCGTCGGCGTCGCCGTCACCGTGAGGTTCCGTATAAAGTCCAAGGGCGATAAAATCGTCGCCGCGCACCGTACGCGCGAGCGAAAGCGCGCGGGGGACGCGCGCTATCATGGAGAGCGATCACACGGCGGAAACCAAACGCGACGGTCGCGCGAAAGGCCGTGGGGGTATGGGAGGGAGGGAGGCGGGGCGACGCTCTGCTGCCGCACCAAAGGCGTATCTTGCAACTGGGCTCAAGGGGAACTGGCCAAAGCGGGAAGGCAGCGCGGGAGGGAGGGGGGGGGGGGGGGGCACAGCTTCTACTCTGTCAACTTTGCCCGGCTGTGGCGGTCGCCCGCACCGTCTCTTATCTCCACACGGCTCTGACTTTTGTATGCACTGTGCATTCGCCGCTCAGTTTCCGTTGAAGCGATAGACCGCACGAACATGGGAGACAGTCGTTGTCTGCGGTCATTCAGTGTGATCTATTCATGTTTGCTTGTGCGCGCTGACACCACGCTTGTTAATTCAGTTAGTAAGTGAATGTGTCCATGTTTATGCAGCCGATAAACCTACTATCCCTACTCCGAATAGCTCTCTACTAATTTGCTATCGCAATTGATGCTTCGCCTTTCGAGCGAAACTGCGAATTTTTTTTCTTTTTGTTAATTCGTATTGCGGTGACACTGTATTTTATATGGAAATTTTTGCCTTTGTACGCCTCCTCTTTTGTCCAATGATCTTCATGTAATATTTACTGGTATCTTCTCGCGCGCACGTTCTCCTATTTTTAGATTTCAAACAAGTTGTACTCTTTATATTGACTGTATTGATTTTGAGTGGTGTTGCAATGTGCGAATAATGCTATGGTCACGGTGATGCTTTCTTTTTCTTGTTGAATCGCGTTCGCTTTGTCTTCACGTACCTAATGTTCCCGTCTTACTCAATGCCTTACTAAATGCCTGTGAGGTATTCATGAATAAATATATTGTTAAAAATAACTACAATAAACGTGCCTTAAGCAGACACGCGAGAAAGCTACTAGTATTTGTGCTCGGCCTCATTAGGATTTTAATAATTACTAAATTTAACAATTACAGTCTATAAATGCGCTAATTCCTGCATGCGGGGCAGCTACGTATACTAATTATTTAACACATAATTGCATAACTGATCATTTCAGGCTTCGAGCACGATGTTTTCATCTATCTAGCCTCGAGACTGCGGCACGTAGCCGGCAATGGCGCGCAAATGCACGCACTGGAACAGCTGAGTTTTAATTCGCAAGGAGCCATTTCTTAAAGCTTGCTGCGCGACAGTGAAACATTCTTTGCCCTTTTACACAAATGAGTGACCCTGCACCTCCAGTATTGCATATTAACTATCAGTTATCTCCGCTCGCTAAGGAAGCCAACAATAGATATGTAGGCAAGTATAAATGTTTACAGCGAGGCTCTCTATGGCTAGGGTTCTATGCATTTTTCGCGTCCGTCAACAGATCTGCGCGTGCAAAAATTTACCTTCAGAATTTGATGGAAAATCGCGTTACTCTCTGCAAACGCTCATACGCCTGATCACTTGGATATATATTTTCAGTACCTTAGTTCTCAATAGGCACCATTTTCAAAATCAATAGACTCTCAGGTAGATTCTCAAACATTTGCCGCTGTGCGACCCGCGTCGGCCATGTGTACGCTCGCACCGCCCTCTCTTCGTCGCCGTTCCAAGCGCTTGCGTGCCTAGCTTCCTTTCGCTCTCCCGGCGTGTGGTCTCGTCCCGCGTGTCTACTTTCCGCCGGCTCCTCGATGTGGCGGTAGTTTTCCACGCGAATGTATACCGCCGATGAAGATCGCTGATCAAAATAAAAGTGTGCGTGCGCGCGCGCGTGTCCTTCTTCGGGATGACCGCCGTCGCCGCTCAAGAGAAATAAAATTTACTCATACCTTTGATCTAAATTCTGTGTCATCTCTATGCGATGTGCTAAACTGCTTCGCTGATAATCCACCTTCGCAGCAGTGGAATGGTGCGTGTTTTTTTCTTCTTTCGGCACTCACGTACAATAAGTTTGAATGCTTTCGCTTGATAGATGATATCAATACGCGCAGCATTTGTTACTGTCAGTCAACAGCGTGCGAAACTTCAGAACCGAATGGCAACACGACCACATTACAGTTGGCGACCTAGCACGTACAAAGGAGCTTTACTATTACGATCGCGGTAAAATAATGATACATAATTAAACAAAAATATTTTATTGCGTAGGTACCAAAAACTCAATATGATTATGAGGCACACCGTGTAGCGGGGACTGCGTTGTGCCTCACGAACAGAAACGAAAATGTCGCGAAGCATCATCGCGCAGAGCTGTGAAACCAAACGCGCGCGCCTGTCCATGGTGATGACTGGACGGTGCGCACTATTGACCCTTTTCGCGGAGCAGTTTGCTCTAGAGGAACGAGATAGCGCTTTTGGCGGCGAGCCATACGTTGCCTCAGCGAATGCGCACGAATCAGAAACCATTACTGCTTCTACCCTGCTACTGTGCGATCAGCTGTCGGAAATGCTGGGTGTTCCATTATGCACTGTGCCGAATTCATGCTGCAAAATGTGTAACGATAAAGGGAAGACGTGTGCGGTAGTTTGCTGCAAAAGTAGTGCTTCCCGTACTAAGGAATGGAAGCAACCCGTGTCGCCGCTGCTTAATAAGGACTGCCTGTGTTGCCGCCCTTCGCGATGCACGGCTTTCCTCGAGGATCAAAAAAGATAATTTATCCGCCAACGCTGCATAGCTAACCTCCAAAGAAATGACTTCAACTCCGAAACTTCGGCACATAAGAGTGAGTGCCGCTCGTTACAAAAGGAAGTAGCACCACTTACTGACATGGTGAGTTTCTCGCACGTTATACACGCAGCCACCCCTACTCGCACGCAAAATTACGCCCACCCTATCGCCAACGTATCAATAATAAGTGAAAGGGCGCACACTTGATTCAATGTGCCGAAGCAACAAACGCCTGTTTCTAATGCTTATTTTATTAACCACATCTAATGTAATACCCCTGCAATGGAGTTTTTAAGGTAATAAAGGGAAGTGAAGCATGAGTGACGGCGACTACACGGACAGCACACGAAAGTTTGAAGCTGAACATTTCGTGACGGTCCAGAGAGTAAGCGAGGGACTAGCGATAATACGTCTTTGCTACAAGCTACCGCGAAGTACAGGACATTTACATTCCGAGCTTTGTGCGCAGCAAGAACAAATCTATCGCAGCAGAGCACAACCGTGAGGTATTAGGCTGAAAATTAACAATGATATAGTGGCTGCACCGAGGAACTTTACTGAGTCAGAAACATGACAAGCCGCTTCATGAAAATGTATGTCAAATAAGGAACGAAGAGCCCACTGATCCCGATTTAATTCATAAGCGGAAAGTTCGAACAGCTTGGAATACATTTCTAGCCCCGCGTTTAGTACAAGCACCGCTATAAGCTGCTCGCGCCGTTTGTACAAGGCGTAATGAGCTCTCAAAGCACTTACATCTCCCCTAAAGCTGTGGTCAAAGCTTCGTGTAATGCACAAAGCCACCGTCTACGGTAGGCGTTGAAAAGGAGCTTTGCTGCGCCGCACCGGCGTCACGCGCTTGCATTGTAAACGCGGAGGCAACGGAGGCAGCTGAGGCAAGCCATGGACGCGTCACCACGTGATCAAACGTGGCAGCACCCACGGGAGCGCCGCGAAAAGCGTCAATACCTTCAGTTATGCGTTGGACACGCGCTTCGCTGTTCGCGTTTATTTTGACGCCGGCAGTGCAGTGCTCAGCAATTAAAGTGCGATATTCGCATCGCATGGCTGCCAGTGCTTGTTGCTGTCATGAGCTATGGAAGAAACAGAGAGAAGAAAAAGAAGATAAGGACAAGAAAGCATGAGCTGGCTATGGGAGAGATAAAAAAATTACTCCATCTCCCGCTAAAGGGAACCATGTGTGGATGCCAAGCAGCGGGGAGATGGTTAGCTTGAGCGGGAGATGGTTTGGCGGCAGCGGCCCGAGCGCTCATCGCGGCGCTGCACAGGAGAGAGAATGAGGCGCGCGCGCTCCGTCATTTTCATACCGCGGAACTACCGTGGCGCCCCCAGCGGAGTATGCAGCTTGAGCGGGAGATGGTTTCGCGGCACCGGCCCGAGCGCTCATCGCGGCGCTGCAGAGTAGAGAATGAGGCGCGCGCGCTCCGTCATTTTCATACCGCGGAACTACCGTGGCGCCCCCAGCGGAGTAGGCAGCTTGAGCGGGAGATGGTTTCGCGGCACCGGCCCGAGCGCTCATCGCGGCGCTGCACAGGAGAGAGAATGAGGCGCGCGCGCTCCGTCATTTTCATACCGCGGAACTACCGTGGCGCCCCCAGCGGAGTATGCAGCTTGAGCGGGAGATGGTTTCGCGGCACCGGCCCGAGCGCTCATCGCGGCGCTGCACAGGAGAGAGAATGAGGCGCGCGCGCTCCGTCATTTTCATACCGCGGAACTACCGTGGCGCCCCCAGCGGCGTATGCAGCTTGAGCGGGAGATGGTTTGGCGGCAGCGGCCCGAGCGCTCATCGCGGCGCTGCACAGTAGAGAGAATGAGGCGCGCGCGCTCCGTCATTTTCATACCGCGGAACTACCGTGGCGCCCCCAGCGGCGTATGCAGCTTGAGCGGGAGATGGTTTGGCGGCAGCGGCCCGAGCGCTCATCGCGGCGCTGCACAGTAGAGAGAATAGACGAGGCAACCTAAAGTTTGCCCGCGTGGCACCAGCGCCGCCCACTCCCCTGGCGGAAGGATGGAAGTGTCGAAGGTCGCCAGCGGGCCAGCGCGCGCCTGTGTTCTCTACGGCGGGAGCGACCGCATGCGTTGTTTTCGTGACGGTGAGCGCGACCTCATCAACCAGGAAAGGTGGCACGCAGTACTGCTGTGTTGTTGATTGCCACAAGAGCCTCGAAAAGTCGAAAGCCGCCCGTGAAGTTCTGCAGAATTCCGGAGAGGTGGTACGAGGAGGACAGACGACAAGCGTGGATAACTGCAGTGCGCCGAGTCAAGTATGTCACGTACTTTCGCATTCGCGTGCAATATCACGGCCGCTCGATAAAAATGCAATAGTAATGTGTCTGTATTTAGCTCATGGCCGTTTGTCTAGACGTGTCGCGTAGTTTAATCGTACAGTGACATCCGTCGTGTTAGCTTAGCGGTAAATGCATACGTGTAGCGCCGCTAAGCTCGACGACGCGAGCTCGATTCCCGGCCACGGCGGCCGCATTTCGATGGGGGTGAAATGCAAGAATACAGTTCTTGCCATGTACTTTGATTTTTGTGCACCTTAAAGAAACCCCAGTGGTCAAATTTATTTCTGAGACCCTCCATTACAGCGTGCCTCATAATGATATTGTGATTTTAGCACGTAAAACCTACGAATTTAATTGATTGTACTGTTCGTTCACTCGCGATCGGCAGACTGGCTCAAGATAATTATATGCTTTTTCCAAACGCTGCAACATAAATTCCTAGCTGTACAGGCAACAAATAGGGCCGCACGTTATTTGTCTTTTGTGTGGTGGCAATCCGTATTTGATGCAAGCTGCGGTCATCGCATGCGTCGGTAAGCGGCAGATCGCAAAGCAGCTGCCCGAGTCGCGCGCGTTATGTTTGTTGCTTGGCCATGCTTTCTGGGTTCACAATATCCAAGCATATTTTAAAGTAATTGCCACATTGCACATTCTTCCTGCTTCACTCTTCCCGCCAAGAGTCTTCGTTTCGTGTAGTAGCCGGCCATCGGTGTAAGCTTACTTTTGCTGCGGCGGGGCCATTCGCCCGACGAGAAACTAGATTTGCTTTGGTAAGGCATGTATCGCTAATTCTTGCGCTCGTGCTGCTGGTCCCAAGGTAATCGCTGGTTGCCGTGACCTGGGATCATTTCGCGGAACAGTTTGTACGAGTGATTTCTCATGACCAGTGAAAAGATACCTTGCTCAATAATGCAATGAGTTCATGACTGTAACATCTTCATTGAATAAGGCATGATACACATTAAATATTTATACAGCATGATATAAGGCATTATGCACATATGTAGTACTTACATCGTTAATTAATTTTATTGGCTTACTGGTGCCTAATGCATGTGTTCTTTCTGCTCTGACAGTGCTGATACCACGCGCTCCCTGGGAGCCAAAATGATAGCAGCCGTGTGTGCGCGCCCAGCGACCAACGAAACCAACCGCAATCGTCACCGTCTCTGCACATCTCTGCAAGCATGCATGACTGCTTTGTGACTGCATCTTAGAGAAATAAAAGTGACTAAATGACTGAACTCGGTGTGTACCTCTAACTCGATGTCGTACAGAATCTTGTTGGACACCTCCGACACGCACTTGGCTTTCACCGTCACATCACCGCCCGCAATTTTTCAACACCACACACGTGTGGAAGCAGACGCTCCCCTTTCTTGAGGTTGCCGCCACGAAAAAAACTGTTGGCGTCGGCAACCGTCTTGAAATCGCACTGCAGTCTTTGCATCGCTGTTAAGCAAGCAGGCGATCTGCCGCCGTCGAAAACGGAGCGCCGTGAGCACTAGCAGCGAAGGAAAGCGCGGGCGAAACAACGTAAACAAAGCAGAGACTGCACCGCGGAGCGACCGCGCTGCTTGAAATTTCCACATTGGGGGCGCTGTCAGGAGGCGCAGCAGCGCCTTCAGGCGATCGTTTTCTCGTCTATAAGGGCGCGCGGTCCGTCATTTTCATACCGCGGAACTACCTGGCGCCCCCAGCGGAGTATGCAGCTCTCAGCGCACCGCGCCGGATTCCTAGAGGAAAGAAAGGGGGAGTGTAGGAGAGGGGAGAGAGGGGGAGACGCGCATGCACTGTGGTGGTGTGGGACGCGGGACAACAGACAGAGCCGCGGGCAAGAAATGCTTCGCATTTAAAACGCCAAAGCTTGCACTAGGCTGCGCAAAGCTCAAGACGCAGCGAAGTTGGCCGATTGATTGCGTCTCTTGGTTGTAGCTAGGTTGAACTTGTCTATGTCGAGATTTAAACGTGGTTGTAGCTAGGCCTATACTCGTGTACGTTATCTGGGCTAGTACTGGAAAGGCTGCGGTAATACTGGAAAGGTGCGCCGCGGCATCACGCCATCGCCGCGCTATCGCCGCCACCACAGCTGGTATGACGCGTGATACTCCTCCACACCGTCGTGCTCCCGGCACGCACCTTTCCAGTACTACCGCAACCTTTCCAGTACTAGCACAGATGACCTACACGAGTATAGGCCTAGCTGCAACCAAGTTTAAACCTCGACATACCCACGTTCAACCTACCTACAACAAAGAGACGCAATCAATCGGCCAGCTTCGCTGTGTCTTGGGCTTTGCGCGGCCTAGTGCAAGCTTTCGCCTGTTTTTTTTTTTTTTCTCCTGGCTCAACACGGCGCAGAGAGAAGATAGGCGGGGGTCGAGAAGGCAGAGAGCTGGCGAGGATGATACCACGTGCGCATGCGCGGCGCCACCCTCCTGGGTGTCACCGCTCTCCTGGTTGCCATGGCTACGGCGTGGCAGTTTCTTGGTACGAACCAGACATTACATCTGGCTTAAACAGCTTCGCTGTTAAACAAAGGAAGTGAGGAAATACGAAAGTGCCCGATCAAAAAGGACGGAAGATATGAAATAAGTGTAAAATGCATGCATGGCTACGTGGCCAACGCGGCAAAAGGACGCATAGCAGAACAGAATAGCCGAGCTACGCTCTGGCACGATGGGCGGCAAGAGCAGCTGAAAGCTTAACGGGATGGATGAATCGCGGGGACAGCCGCAATCCAGTGGAAGCTGCGCTTCAGCTGCCGCGACTGCGACCCGTGAGCTGAGCTTGCCCCCGGTGAACGACCCGAAGTAAGAGGCAAACTTAACTGCTTTATTTCAAGGTGAGTCCAGAACAATGAAACGATACAGCAAGGATTGCTGAAAACAAAAGGGCTTTCACATAGAGCAACTCCCGTGGCCCACAGAGCCCTCGATGACGGGCTTGATGACGAACGCAACGATCACAGACTACGGTGAATGGAGCGCGACTGAATGGGGCAGAAGTCTCACAGGCGAAGAGGAGTGCTGTAACACTCCGGTGCTTGGAGTCTGGTAAACATTGCGGGTCAGGTCTGAACATAACTGCTGGAAAACGCAGCTGGTCGCCACAAACCTTTTCTTATCGGACGCTCTGGCGGTTCGGCATGCGGGGACGTTTGCGAATCGCTGGCGCCCAGGGACGATATGCTCAGTGCGGCGCCTCGCAAAGGCCTTTATTATATATAGTGCTGCTCCTTGGCCCCTAATGTGATCGCGTAATATGCGCTGAATCGTAACACCGGGCGGAGAAGCATAACTGGGCTCACAGAAAGCACGGGGGTTTGGGGGAATAGGGCGTCTCTCGAACAGGCAAGCGGACGAAGGACACGTACGGCCTGCACTAGGGCGGACTGGAGGTGAGGGGCGACCGCCCCTACCGCCCCGCGCTTGGATTCGCAATTGGTACCACGTTCAGACTTCATTGTTGTGAGGTGTTGTTCATGGGAAATACCAGACAGAAACAAATTGATTTCACAAAACGCACGAAAATCCTCTTGCAATAAAAATTACGGCAGAACTCATCTCCCGATGACTGTCGATGGCAATGCGTATTTCTGAAGTTAAGCCTGTGCAGCATCCATATCTGTGGTTCTAAAACTGTCCTTGCTTTGGTTATACGTGGCATAATCCGGTATCATCCCTTGTTCCCAGCAAACCACAAATATCCATTGGACGTACCACAAAAGACCAATATCGAAGACATTTAACGACGTCTAGTTAACATCTATAGTATGTTCAACTAGTACGTGGCAGTCAAGGCTCATCCAAAAGACATCGAAGGTATTTGTGATTTGGACATCTCTTGCACATACAAAGCTTTCGCACATTGATCGTACATTGTGCGTTGTGAGTAGATGCACGCACTATGCCTCAAAAATACAAGCAAGTTTTCTCTAATGCCTAAAAATGGGAAGCCAGGAGAGCAAAAGTTATGCTGTTGCCTGTTGCAGCCCTGCAGCGGGGCATTTGCTTTGTTTTTCGACATCATCATCACTGTGCATGTTCGAGATCCCACGAGAGGGACAATCTGTACCTGAACTGCGAAATATTCATCTGTTCATTCTGAAAGATTCAACTGTAGTATTAAAGCCCAGAATTTCAGTTATGACCGCACTTATTTTGCAATTCAGCACACGACCTCTGCACGCACAGCGGGACACCGCGTGCAGAAGCCAATACTTTGGACATTTTTTTCTATATGCTTTCGGTTTCGGTTAAGTTATTTTTTTATCATACAAGATGCTTTTTTTCGGTTATATCTATTAGTACAATGTTGAAAATACGTACCTTTAACTTGCTGATGTAATACGACAGTTATAAAAGAAAAAAGAAGCTTGATCTCGCAATAGCTTTGTCTTTCGCATTGCTACTGATATCAATTCAGCAACACGCGCCTCGACGCAAGTGCACAGCAATGTTCCGTGCGCG